>NC_057800.1:412204368-412224535 GCF_018294505.1 Triticum aestivum
GTGGATCTCCCCTTCGCCTTCTCCGATGCCGACGCCTTCTTGGCACGCTCCAGCGCCGCCGTCTTCTCCTTGGCCATGGTCGCCGGTGGGATGCACGAAGGGGAGCGGTGCGGAGGCGAGAGCAGGCACGCTGAGCAGGGAGGAAGGGAGCAGAGGGAGAGAGGGAGAATGCGGAGGCGCAGCACAGAAATCCTCGCCGGGCACATTTATAAGGTCCCTTCCGAGTGGCTGACGTGTGGGCCCGGTCGATCTAATCATATCTGTGAGCAGTTATGGAGACTGGATACGTGGCGAAAAAGGCGGCGCGGAGATCGAGGCGTCTACGCCCCGTCCCATCCGAACGCCGCGGTCCGCCCCGCTTCGCGCGCGCCCCCAAATTTCGCACCCCGCAGAATCCGCGAACAACAAATCTGCCTGTCAGACGCGGCGATTCCGGCGATCCGTCGCTCGGGGATCGACGAAGCTCGAAAGATCACTCGACGCAAAAATAGAATGGATCGAGTCGACCAAAGACGAATTGCTCCTTGTCAACGAAGAGATTCTTTGATCCAGAACAGCGCACAACTAGAGCGCAAAGGTTAATCGGAAACGACATCAACTCCTTCACTCGAAGCCTCAATCCATTCGGGGGCTAATGATGGGGTTATGTACCTAGGGTAGGGTCACGGACCTGTCCCAAGTAACTTACCCTAAGACATCCCTAGAAGAGGTCGCCTTCCAGTCGACCAACGAGGACTCACTCGACCAACGAGGACACACTCGACTGGCCTGAAGGACTCGACCACGAAGACGCACTCGACCACCAGGAGGTCAAGAGGCACTCTGCACCGCAACGGTCTGTAATTAAGTAGACTTTATGATAGTAAAGGCACTTTATGTGGGGCGTTACCAGTAACGCCCCAGACTTAACTCACCTTAAACCTTCTCCTACGTGGGCTGGCTGGGGTCCTGGCGCACTCTATATAAGCCACCCCCCTCCACAGGCAGAGGGGTTCGGCACCTTGTAATCCATACATTCGTAATCCACTCGACCGCCTCCGGGCTCCGAGACGTAGGGCTGTTACTTCTTCCGAGAAGGGCCTGAACTCGTACATCCTTTGTGCTTACAACCTCTCCATAGCTAGGACCTTGCCTCTCAATACCTACCCCCCACTCTACTGTCAGGCTTAGAACCACGACACCCCATGCCCCTGTATATAAAGGAGCAAGGGGGTAGGCCGGCTGGCCCTCATGGGGCGCGCCCCAAGTAGGATTCCTACTAGGAATAGGAATCCTATTCCTAGTAGGTTTCCAACAAGGGAAGAGAGGGGGGAGGAAGGAGAGGGAGAGAGGGAGAAGGAAAGGGAAGGGGGCGCCGCCCCCTCCTAGTCAAATTTGGACTCCTCAAGGGGGGCGGGCAGCCCTAGGGCCCTCTCCTCTCTCTCTCACAAGGCCCATGTTGGCCCATTAGTTCCCTCGGGGTTTCCTCCCAACACTCCAATATTTATCCGGTGACCCCGGAACTCATCCAGTGTCCGAATAACATCGTCCAATATATCAATCTTTATGTCTCGTCCATTTTGAGACTCCTCGTCATGTCCGCGATCACATCCGGGACTCCTAACTACATTCGGTACATCAAAACACATAAACTCATAATACCGATCGTCATCGAACGTTAAGCGTGCAGACCCTACGGGTTCAAGAACTATGTAGACATGACCGAGACTCATCTCCGGTCGATAACCAACAACGGAACCTGGATTCTCATATTGGTTCCTACATATTCTACGAAGATCTTTATCGGTACCGCATAACAACATACGCTGTTCCCTTTGTCATCGGTATGTTACTTGCCCGAGATTCGATCGTTGGTGTCTCAATACCTAGTTCAATCTCGTTACCGGCAAGTCTCTTTACTCGTTCCATAATGCAACATCCCGCAACTAACTCATTAGTCACATTGCTTGCAAGGCTTATAGTGATGTACATTACCGAGAGGGCCTAGAGATACCTCTCCGATACATGGAGTGACAAATTCTAATCTCTATCTATGCCAACTCAACAAACACCATCAGAGACACCTGTAGAGCATCTTTATAATCACCCGGTTATGTTGTGACGTTTGATAGCACACAAGGTGTTCCTCTGGTATTCGGGAGTTGCATAATCTCATAGTCAGAGGAACATGTATAAGTCATGATGAAAGCAATAGCAATAAAACTAACCGATCATTTATGCTAAGCTAATGGATGGGTCTTGTCCATCACATCATTCTCTAATGATGTAATCCCGTTCATCAAATGACAACACATGTCTATTGTCAGGAAACTTAACCATCTTTGATTAATGAGCTAGTCAAGTAGAGGCATACTACGGACACTCTGTTTTGTCTATGTATTCACACATGTACTAAGTTTCCGGATAATACAATTCTAGCATGAAAAATAAACATTTATCATGATATAAGGAAATATAAATAACAACTTTATTATTGCCTCTAGGGCATATTTCCGTCAGTCTCCCACTTGCACTAGAGTCGATAATCTAGTTCACATCGCCATGTGATTTAACACTAGTAGTTCACATCACCATGTGATTAGTTCACATCACCATGTGACTAATACTCAAAGGGTTTTACTAGAGTCAATAATCTAGTTCACATCGCTATGATATTAACACCCAAAGAGAGTACTAAGGTGTGATCATGTTTTGCTTGCGAGAGAAGCTTAGTCAATGGGTCTGTCACATTGAGAGCCATATGTATTTTGCAAATTTTCTATGTCTGCACTGCTCTGCATGGAGCTACTCTAGCTAATTGCTCCCACTTTTAATATATATATACATATCCAAATTGAGACTCATAGTCATCCGGATTGGTGTAAAAGCTTGCATCGGTGTAACACTTTACGACGAACTCTCACTACAAGAAATATGTCAACTAGTGACCTTCTGTCAGTGACCCTGGAAGAATTGGTCATAGATCTATGACCATTTCAGACCAATTGGTCAAAAGCTGTTCGGGGGGCTCCAAACCCTAAACCATAACGACCATTTTGGTCAGAAAGGTCGTAATTTCCTTACAAAAAATGGTCATAAAGCAGATAGCACTGGTCTGCTGCCTTATTTCTAGCTGATCATGACCAATATATATGGTCATAACTTTGTAAATTGTGGTGGGTTGCTATGACTAGGCGCCACCTCATCAGTTTTGCCTATGTGTCATGTCCATGTGGCAGTTTTTGCCCTAGTTTGTGAAGCAACCTATATTTCTGTCATTCCAAAAATTCCCAAAAAAATCTCATAAATTCTTTGGGTCATATATTTGTCAAATATGTAAAAAACCTTCCTTGCCTAGTTCAAAAATAATTCAACAATATTCATTTTCCTATTCTGTTCAGAACAACAGTTTGTGAAGGAAGTACCACTTTGGCATGTCCAAATAGTATCCATTTTCTATAGTTCTTTCCTATGCCCAAATAACCATCCTCCACCAAATGCTAGCTCAATCCATTCAACATTTTGAGCCCAGCTTCAACATTCGTATTTATGTCTAGTGTGGTACTTTGCAAAGCAAGTACCACCTAGGCTCCTCCTTTTGAGCTGAAAATTTGTGAAGATGGTATTCTTAGTAACTGATCATCCTCAGCCAAAACTCACGCCCATTAGCCATGTACATTTCCCGTACCGCTAATCAAACACTTGGCTGCTAATTCATGTTTGAGCATCGATCAGTCTCCTCGTGAGAATCTTATGTTGTAATTTTCTTCCTAGAACCTACCTGGGAGTGCCCAACCCACTAGACATGCCTAGGCTGCCCAGAACACATGGCAACTCCACGGTCACGGGGTGACCACGCGGCAGGCATGTGAGTTTACACGCTCTAGAGTTGGGGGCCTCGGCCACCGCCTAAACCTCGATGTATCGCCACCAAACAATGTATTTATGATTAAATAGGTACTTATGTAACTATAAGTGATTTTTGGAAAAAATAAATAGTAAACTAGGAGGCAGCTGCAGTTCAAATTTGACCCGCTTCCAACTGAATCAGCGGGAATTTGTCTTTTTCACCAGAGGTGGATCAAAACTTTTGACACCCAACCATTTTGTCAATTGTGCATTAAATATGGCCTAGTATTTTAGAAAATTGATTTGGTCCAATTTTGCAACAAATATATGGTAGGTCCTTCACAAAAAAAACTCATTTCGGGCACTCGGAAAATGGAAAATGTATTTTCCGTGCAAAGAAAATGAAAACTCCCTTAGGCAACATTGTTTGGAATTCCAAGATGCACCCTTGTGCACAATATGAGATCATTTGAACAAACTATGCCAAGAATGTGGCCATAAGATTGATCATTTGACTTGAAAGCCATGAATCTTCACGCATGATAGCCCATTTCTGAGAACACTTTTTTAAAATAATTGCCGTATTACAAGTTTATTATTTTTCCTGGAAACATGGTCACATATAATGACACAATGTGAAGGTTTTCCAATTTTTTTTTTTATATTTTTTATGCCCGTTTCAAAATGTGGTCAAAACGGCGGGCTTGACCGTTCCTAGCTAGTGGTTGAATCTTAGAATTTTTTTGGTGTTTCTCTGATTAAATAGATACTTATGTACCTAGAAATGATTTTTGGAAAAAAATAAAGAGCAAACTACGAGGTAGCTACAGTTCAAATTTGACCCGCTTCCAACTGAATCGGCGGGAATTTGTCTTTTTCACGAGAGGCGGATCCAAACTTTTTACACCCAACCATTTGGTCAATTGTGCATTAAATATGTCCTAGTATTTTAGAAAATTGATTCGGTACCATTTTGCAACAAATATATGGTAGGTCCTTCACCAAAAAACCTCATTTCGAGCACTCGAAAAATAGAAAATGAATTTTCCATGCAAAGAAAATGAAAACTCCCTTAGGCAACATTGTTTGGAATTCCAAGATGCACTATTGTGCACAATATGAGATCATTTGAACAAACTATGCCATGAATGTGGCCATAAGAGTGATCATTTGGCTTGAAAGCCATGAATCTTCACGCATGATAGCTCATTTCTAAGAACACTTTTTTTAAAATAATTACCGTATTACAATTTTATAATTTTTGCTGATAACTTGGTCACATATGATGACACAATGCGGAGGTTTTCCAATTTTTTTGATTTTTTTGAATTTTTTATGCCCGTTTCAAAATGCGGTCAAAATGGCGGGCTTGACCGTTCCTAACTAGTGGTTGAATCTTAGAATTTTTTTGGCGTTTCTCTGATTAAATAGATACTTATGTACCTATAAATGCTTTTTGGAAAAATTAAAGAGCAAACTATGAGGCAGCTGCAGTTCAAATTTGACCCGCTTCCTCTTGAATCAGCGGGAATTTGTCTTTTTCATGACAGGTGGATCAAAAATTTTTACACCCAACCATTTGGTCAATTGTGCATTAAATATGTCCTAGTATTTTAGAAAATTGGTTTGGTACAATTTTGCAACAAATATATGGTAGGTCCTTCACAAAAAAACCTCATTTCGGGCACTCGAAAAATAGAAAATGAATTTTCCGTGCAAAGAAAATGAAAACTCCCTTAGGCAACATTGTTTGGAATTCCTAGATGCACCCTTGTGCACAATATGAGATCATTTGAACAAACTATGCCATGAATGTGGCCATGAGAGTGATCATTTGGCTTGAAAGCCATGAATCTTCACGCATGATAGCTCATTTCTGAGAACACTTTTTAAAAATAATTACCATATTACTAGTTTATAATTTTTGCTGGTAACTTGACCACATATGATGAAACAATGCGAAGGTTTTCCAATTTTTTGAATTTTTTGAATTTTTTATGCCCGTTTCAAAATGCGGTCAAAACGGCGGGCTTGACCGTTCCTAGCTAGTGGTTGAATCTTGGAATTTTTTGGTGTTTCTATGATTAAATAGATACTTACGTACCTAGAAATAATTTTTGGAAAAATTAAAGAGCAAACTATGAGGAAGTTGCAGTTCAAATTTGACCCGCTTCCTCCTGAATCGGCAGAAATTTATCTTTTCCCCAGAGCTGGATCAAGGCCTTTGACACCCAACCATTTGGTCAATTTTGCATTAAACATGGCCTAGTATTTTAGAAAATTGATTTGGTACAATTTTACAACAAATATATGGTAGGTCCTTCACAAAAAAACCTCATTTTGGGCACTCAAAAAATAGAAAATGAATTTTTCGTGCAAAGAAAATAAAAACTCCCTTAGGCAACATTGTTTGGAATTCCAAGATGCACCCTTGTGCATAATATGAGATCATTTGAACAAACTATGCCATGAATGTGGCCATGAGAGTGATCATTTGGCTTGAAAGCCATGAATCTTCACGCATGATAGCTCATTTCTGAGAACACTTTTTTAAAATAATTACCGTATCACAATTTTATTATTTTTGCTGGAAACTTGGTCACATATAATGACACAATGCGAAGGTTTTCCAATTTTTTGATTTTTTTTGAATTTTTATGCCCGTTTCAAAATGCGGTCAAAACGACGGGCTTGACCGTTCCTAGCTAGTGGTTGAATCTTGGAAAACTTTTGATGTTTCTCTCATTAAATAGATACTGATGTACCTATAAATGATTTTTGGAAAAAAATAAAAAGCAAACTATGAGGCAGCTGCAGTTCAAATTTGATCAGCTTCCAACTGAATTGGTGGAAATTTGTCTTTTTCACGAGAGGTGTATCAAAGCTTTTGACACCCAACCATTTGGTCAATTGTGAATTAAATATGGCCTATTGTTTTAGAAAAATATTTTGGTTCAATTTTGCAACAAATATTTGGTAGGTCATTTACAAAAAACTTATTCTGGGAACTCGAAAAAAACTATGATGGGCATATGTAAGGACACTTCTTTTAAAGATATTTGTCTTATTACTAGTTTGTTATTTTTTTTCTTAAAACCAGGTCACATTTGATGACACGACAAGAAGGATTTTCATTTTTTCAATTTGTTCGAATTTCTCAGGTCAAGAAAATAGCTAGATTTAACAAATTATTTCTAAATCTACTACGACCAATTTAAATGGTCATGATATTGTAATTGCGTTCTGATTGGTCCAAAGACAATGCACACGGATCATGCGTGAACACCGTTGGATCCTTCCGGATCCAACGGCAGCCCTCGCCCCTCGCCGCCCCGTCAACCCCACCTCAGCCGAAACCCTAGCACTGTCCTTTGGACATCTTCCATCCACCCCCCGCCTCCTTTCTTTCTTTCTCACGACCCCGATCAGGATCCCCTTGTTCTCTCCCTCTCCTCTCGCGACCCCGACCCCGATCCCAACCCTGCCGCCGGTGATCTCCTCCCCCCGCCGCCCCCACCTTCTCTTCCTCTCGTTCAAGCCAAGATCACGCCAAGGAGGTCGTTCGAGCGCCTATCCCTTGTCGTCGCCGGCGGCGGCCCCCTCCTCTCCTCGCACTGTACTTGTCGCCGCACCTCCCACGCCCGATCCTGGCGAGGACATAGCAACCGGCGCCCTTGTGCGCGACGACGGCAGTGAGGTCGGCGCCCTCGTGGAGCGGCACGCGGCGCTGGCGGCGGGGTCTGGCCAGCTATGCCGAGATCTGCTGCGGCGCGACACCGACGCGGTCCGCCACGATCGCCTGCAGCTTCCGCACGCCTTGTGACGGCTACATGGTCACCGTGTCCAGGTCTACCCTCTGCTCCCGATCCCAGCCCCCTCCCCTCACCTCCGCCGGATCGCCGCTCCCGTGAGCCTAACGCCGGTCGTCTTCCCTGCAGGTCGGAGGTGCATCGGGACAGGGACTGCCATCGGGCGGTGCAACGCCGCACTGACTGCAAGGACTCGTGGCCTGGCCAGTGGGACATCTCCAGTGCCGGCCACATCTCCGTCATGGACTCCTCCCTCTCCTCCGCGCGGTGAGTGAGCTCGCTGGCCTCACGCTCCTGTTGCTTGCTGTAGCAAACTCAGATGACTGCTGCATGGGGAATCTTACTCCTGTCACAAATAGTCAACTTATGGGATGTGTGGTTGTGCATGCGTTCTGCTACTAATAATGGTGTGAGGGGTTGTCAGATCAAATGTGTTCTTTGTTGTATGGATAAGAATCGATGTATATGTTTTGTCGATAATATATTAGATATGTACTTCTCTGTAGAATGGAAAGTAGCTCAAAAGCTGGAAATGCTTCAGGTTTTGTATAGCTCAGAGTCTGTAGAATGGACATTTTAATCTGCTGTAGGATCTATATTATTACCACAAAGAATCATCACATAGAACATTTTTCACATTTTTCTCATATGTACCAGGAAGATCTTTGTCTAACCGATTCACCTCTGCAGATTCTTACTATACTGGACAAACTAAAGGAGGAAAGGGAGAAGAGAGAAGGATGTTCTCGTGCTGCTCGCTGGTGTCCCCGCCGCTGCCGCGCGCCCTCGTTGCCGCGCCGCCCGTCTCCATGCGGTGGCTGCTGTGGCCGTCGTCGTGGTCGTCGGCGTCGCTGCGCGTGGTGTGGTGCATGGCCAAGGAGCGGCGGGTGCGGATGGTGGCGAAGCCGATCCAGCGGGAGCTGGCGGACATGCTGACCCACGACCCTGTCATGCAGCGTGCCGTCCTCCCCGAGGCTGCCCTCAGCGCCGACCGCTACCTCTCCCACCACCATCGCCGACGTCGAGCTCTCCAACGACCTCCAGGTCACGTCTGCTTACTTCCCATTTTGTTTATAGATCATTATGCTAGTTTCTATCTTGTTTAATTGGTTAATTGTTCATGCTTGAAGTTAATTAGCTGGAGTAGTTGGTTAGTTACACACTGGTTGGTGCATGCTAGCTCAAGTGATACATGCATGGATGTATGTTCAGTCAAGTCAGTAAGTCAAGGAATTTGTTTCAGATTCAGGTGTGATGAATTTGTCATCCACCTTAATTCCTTGACACCTGTGTATCCTTGGGACCTGTAGTTGTTTGCCTCAAGAATTATTTGGTCTAGCACTTGGAGATCTTCTCTAATTAGGGCAGGGGGGACAAGGTAGCTAGATTGCTAGGAGAATCTATAGTTAATAATTAAGTAAACGTTAGTCTGTAAAGGTAGAAAGACGCAAAGCGTCTGTGCATTGTGCCTTTGTTTGCGGCTAGCTGACGAGGGACAAAGGAATACTATGGGTATCAGCAATTAATTCAAGTTCCTTTTCATGTCATGGATCCTAGCTTGCTTGGCCCTGATTAAGATAAGCTAACTCCAATTATGTAGCTAATTTATGTCTTGTTTAATTTGGATGAATGGTTGGGTATATATATTGATTAATTGGTTAAGTGTTCATGCTTGTTTATCAACGCAGTAGAATTTGGTGTGCTTGAATAAAATGGCACACATTTGCATCATTGTATTTCTGCAGAGTTTTAAGAAGAATCTGGTACAAACGCACTAACCGTATACTTGTACATGTGCAGCTGAGGAACCTCCGGTGGGCTACTTCCAAGCATGATGTGTACGTGATGCAGAACTATTCTGTGAGGCATTGGTCGTCCTTACTCCGAAGAGGAAAAGAAGCGCTCAACGTGGCAGGCCCAAATTAGGTGATCTACCACAGAGTGATGTGATAGTCCTGCATCGTCAGAATGTCGGTCAATCTCTAATCCACTGTGCGACCACACTGTGCAGGATATGCGGGGAGGTTGGCCCTTGTCCAGGGTGAAGATCAGCACCATGACGGTGAAAGACAACCTCCTGGCGGCTGGTGGTTTCCATGGGGAGCTTATCTGCAATGTAAGGAGGCCGGAGTAGGAACGCAGTGCACACACAAAGCATTTTTTCTGCTTGAGAACATGTAGAAATGTAGAGCTGTAGCTTGACACTTAGGTATTTATTATTTTGTTAGTACCTTGGCAGTGAATTCTAGCAGTGAAGCCTCTTCATTTCGAGCAGCGATAGCCTGATTGGTAAACTAGTGCTTTGTGTGTGCTAGTACCTCACAAAGTCATCCTAGTATATGCACAGATGAAATTATTCACTCCACCATTGTCACTGTTTCCTAATCGAGTACAACAAACCTCCTATGTTTTTTGTGCAAAATAAGTGTGAAACATTGTAGTGCTGACCCAACATGTACCTAGCATTTCTGATGTGTATTTCCTTTGATTCCCTAGGCTTAACCCATAAGCTATAATAACTGTGAATCGGTCTGTGGGAAATAGGGCATATTGGGTTGGTAAATATAGAACTGTAGAGATGTAGAACTAAAGCGTGGTACTTAGCCATTTAAGTTGTTGGTACTTGGTAGTACGTACACAGTGAAGTCTAGTTGATTCAGGAAAACTTGACTTGAGATTTTCTTTCTTGTGATTTACTGATGAAACCTTGATTCTTGAATCTTGATGTAGGTATCCCACCGCTGATCCATATCCAGATCAGCTGCGTCGCCGGTTTCGCCGTCTCCGACCGCACTCCCCTGTTTGCGCCGTTGAGCCGGGCCTGCTCACCTCATTCTTGATGGTCGCGCGTCGGGAGAGCCCTCTGCCGGCAGCGACGCAGCCGTGTCTGGTGCCGTACAAGGGACGCCGTCGTAGGATGTTGTCGTCGCCCGTTCCTAATGCCGCTGAGTTGAGCTACTTGAGATTTCTCTCCGCACTACACTGTCTCACCCATTCCCCTTCACAAACTTCCTCACAATCAAATCGATGCTGCAGCTGCAGGTGTTCCTTGATGCTACATATGTCAGTTTCTTTTGGTAAACTAGAAACTAACATCAAAATCAATTCCTCTTTAGAGTGCATTGCTTGTATCTACTAGCTGGTTCTGTTGCTTACTGCTTGTTGACTCTGGTTAAGTACTAGTGGTATTGCTGCTGGCTAGATGGGAATTGCTGAATGATTGCCGAAGCCCTGTTAGCTCTTTGGTTGTAACAACTGAATTTGTGTTTTTCTTTTGGTAAACTGGCGTATCAAAAGTAGTGATTCATTTCAGCTGTGATCTGTGCCATGTGATTGTGCTTTTGTAGCAATGTAATTTTGCAGAATCCACTTGATTCTGGTGCAGAATTCAATGTTTTTCAATCGCCTGGGCTTATTTCCTGCTGTGATTATCGTCAATAAGAGCAACCCAATGGTTTGCTTGCCATGTCTGGTTCTTATTTTGGTAGTAGTTTGCTTTGCTTATCCAGTAGTATCAGTCAATTGGCCAGCCTAGAGCAGCTTGGCGTTTTACATGATGGTGTTAACTGTGAAAATGCAAGTGTGAGAAAATTAGACCAACTGTCCATTTCTTGCCTGAATGCATTCTTTAAACGAGATGATATGCTAGAGACGTGCTACTATATTGCCTTGCTATAAACAAGATGGTGTTTACTGTATTGTCTTTCATGCACATTTGGTGTATTATCTTCTGACCTTCAAGAACTATCTTCACTGTCTCTCCCCGCTGCATTGTCTCACCCGTTCTCCTTCTATTTACTCTGGGCAGGCATGATGTACATCTGGTGGTCGTCAAGTCAAGGAACCTCCTCTTCTTGCTGCAGCAGTCCTCCTCCCGCTGCTCTGCTCTGCTCAAAAGCTAGCATCCATGGCTAAAACACAGGTAAGACTCTGACCGGTCGGTGTGTTGAGCCATGGTGGTCTATTTGTGGGGGTCATCAACATTGGTATAGGTTATCATGTGCCCTTCAATCAGTGCACGGTGATGAAACACTTCATTTGATGATGACTGGTTCCAGATCTGCACCTCTTGTTTGTTAATTTGGCTCATGTATGTTGTCGTGTCTGCGAAAGATGCAACCTGAGTGCTTTTCTTGTCCTTAAGTTTAATAAACGAGGAACAACTTTCAGATCATGCTCCATGGCGCACATCAGCTATTGTGTTTGTAATGTTTGAGTCTGCTCCATCATCAAGCTATAGGCCTACTTGACAGTCATAAAGTTGCATTATTTAGCCACTGGTAGGGTAGGATATGCCCAAATGTGGTCAGTATAGGAACCAGGGTCCCCTAATTGCTAGCAAAACTTGTGTAATGAGCTCTTGTTACCTTCTACTGGTTTTTAGTCTTGTTTTTTAGTACTTCTGTATTGGTATTCAGAAATAAAATTCATATGTTTTTGTATATGTTCTTTTAGATAAGTATGTCAATACATAACTAGTAATGTAAATGGTGTGATGCAGTTCCTAATAAAAATGCAAATAACTTGTGGATGTCAATCTCATGTATCAGGGGCCTGTTCTTGTAAACCTTATGTAAAGCTAAAATTCTTGTGTGCAGGGCGACTAGTGATGTGGCACAGCAAGCGGTAATAGGCAAACGAAGCAGGAGCAGCAGCAGGGGGAGGGGGTCTCTCGAACGTCGCTACAGTCACTGATTGATGATGGATGATCTCTCTCCCTCTCTTGCAAGCGTCTACAAATGCTGGTAGAAATAGAAATGATAGCTCTAGTCCCATGTTGTTGTAGTCCCATGTAGTTCCTTTTCTCGGACTGCCCTTTGTTGCTTCATTTCTATGTTAATTCAGTCTCTCTCGAATGTATCTACTATCTATTATCATGGTTGTGTAATGAATCCTTTTGTGTTAAAAGAAATAAAATGGTTTGGATACATTTGTACATGCTGAGATGTTAAGCTTCTAAATGTATGTTGTGGAGGCCCAAAATAGATTGGACTGTAAAAGGGCCGAGGCCAAAAAAGAAATGAATTATAGAAGGCAACGCCCTAGAAAATAAAATGGGCCAGGCCCATGTAGCTAGCGAAAATTAACAAGAAAAAATACATTAAATGGGCTGAATTGTTGGGCTCGGCCCATATAGACACCTAATCGGACTGGGCTGAATCTTATCAATGACCTTTTTAATTGGTCGCAATTTTGCCACGTCAGATTGCCACGTCAGATCCGACGTGGCCTGGGCAGAGAGATAGAGACCAAAATAGAAGGTCATAGAATCAATGACCTTTTGTTTTGGTCGTGGAATTCCACGACCTTCTCACAGAGAAGGTCGTTAATTTCAGTTTACGACCGCCCGCTTTTGACCTTTTGTTTTTGGTCAAAAAAAGGTCGCAAATGAAAAACAATGACCTTTTGGTGACCAATAGCGATGGTCGCAAGTTGACATATTTCTTGTAGTGTCTTTATCACCTCCATAACCGAGAAATATCTCCTTAGTCTTTTAAGGATAATTTTGACCGCTGTCAAGTGATCCACTTCTGGATCAATATCGTACCCCTTGCCAAACTCATGGCAAGGTACACAACATAACATACTTTATAGAACCTATGGCTGAGGCATAGGGAATGAATTTTCATTCTCTTTCTATTTTCTGCCGTGGTCGGGTTTTGAGTCTTTACTCAACTTCACACCTTACAACTCAGGCAAGAACTCCTTCTTTAACTGATCCATTTTGAACTCCTTCAAAATCTTATCAAGGTATGTATTCATCAAAAGTCTTATCAAGCGTCTTGATCTATCTTTATAGATCTTGATGCCCAATATGTAAGCAGCTTCACCGAGGTCTTTCATTTAAAAATTCTTATTCAAGTATCCTTTTATGCTATCCAGTAATTCAGTATCATTTCCGATCAACAATATGTCATCCACATATAATATCAGAAATGCTACAGAGCTCCCACTCACTTTCTTGTAAATACAGGCTTCTCCAAAAGTCTGTATAAAACCATATGCTTTGATCACACTATCAAAACATATATTCCAACTCCGAGATACTTGCACCAGTCCATAAATGGATCGCTGGAGCTTTCACACTTTGTTAGCACCTTTTGGATCGACAAAACCTTCTAGTTGCATCATGTACAACTCTTCTTTAAGATATCCATTAAGGAATTCAGTTTTGACATCCATTTGCCAACTTTCATAATCATAAAATGCGGCAATTGCTAACATGATTCGGACGGACTTAAGCATCGCTACGGGTGAGAAGGTCTCATCGTAGTCAACTCCTTGAACTTGTCGAAAACCTTTCGTAACAAGTCGTACTTTGTAGACAGTAACATTACCATTAGCGCCAGTCTTCTTTTTGAAGATCCATTTATTCTCTATGGCTTGCTGATCATCAGGCAAGTCAACCAAAGTCCACACTTTGTTCTCATACATGGATCCCATCTCAGAATTCATGGCCTCAAGCCATTTTGCGGAATCTGGGCTCATCATCGCTTCCTCATAGTTCGTAGGTTCATCATGGTCTAGTAACATGACTTCCAGAACAGGATTACCGTACCACACTAGTGCGGATCGTACTCTGGTTGACCTACGAGGTTCGGTAGTAACTTGATCTGAAGTTTCATGATCATCATCATTAACTTCCTGACTAATTGGTTTAGGCATCACTGGAACTGATTTCAGTGATGAGCTACTTTCCAATTTGAGAGAAGGTGCAATTACCTCATCAAGTTCTACTTTCCTCCCACTCAGTTCTTTCGAGAGAAACTCCTTCTCTCGAAAGGATCCACTCTTAGCAACAAAGATCTTGGCTTCGGATCTGTGATAGAAGGTGTGCCCAATAGTTTCTTTTGGGTATCCTATGAAGACGCACTTCTCCGATTTGGGGTCTAGCTTATCAGTTTGAAGCTTCTTCACATAAGCATTGCAGTCCCAAACTTTAAGAAATGATAGCTGAGGTTTCTTGCCAAACCATAGTTCATACGGTGTCGTCTCAACGGATTAGATGGTGCCCTATTTTAACGTGAATGCAGCTGTCTCTAATGCATAACCCCAAAATGATATTCGTAAATTGGTAAGAGACATCATAGATCGCACCATATCTAATAAAGTATGGTCACGATGTTCGGACACACCATTACACTGTGGTGTTCCAGGTGGCGTGAGTTGTGAAAGTATTCCACATTGTTTCAAATGAAGACCAAACTCATAACTTCAAATATTCACTACCACGATCAGATCGTAGAAACTTTATTTTCTTGTTATGATGATTTTCTACTTCACTATGAAATTCTTTGAACTTTTCAAATGTTTCAGGCTTATGTTTCATTAAGTAGATATACCTATATCTGCTCAAATCATCTGTGAAGGTCAGAAAATAATGATACCTGCCGCGAGCCTCAACATTCATCGGACCGCATACATCAGTATGTATTATTTCCAATAAGTCAGTTGCTCGCTCCATTGTTCCGGAGAACAGAGTATTAGTCATCTTGCCCATTAGGCGTGGTTTGCAAGCATCAAGTGATTCATAATCAAGTGATTCCAAAAGCCCATCAGCATAAAGTTTCTTCATGCACTTTACACCAATATGACCTCAACGGCAGTGCCACAAATAAGTTGCACTATTATTATTAACTTTGCATCTTTTGGATTCAATATTATGAATATGTGTATCACTACGATCAAGATTCAGTAAACCATTTACATTGGATGTAAGACCATTCATGTCAATAGAACAACAATTATTCTCTGCCTTAAATTATGAATTATATCGCAATAAACTTGATCCAATCACATTCATGCTCAATGCAAACACCAAATAACATTTATTTTAGGTTCAACACTAATCCCTAAGGTAAAGGGAGTGTGCGATTGTGATCTGATCAACCTTGGAATCACTTCCAACACACATCGTCACCTCGCCCTTAACTAGTCTCTGTTTATTTTGCAACTCCTGTTTCAAGTTACTACTCTTAGCAACTGAACCTAGTATCAAATACCAAGGGATTTCTATAAACACTAGTAAGTACACATCAATAACATGTATATTAAATATACCTTTGTTCTTTTCCATCCTTCTTATCCGCCAAGTATCTAGGGCAGTTCCACTTCCAGTGACCATTTCCTTTGCAGTAGAAGCACTCAGTTTTAGGCTTGGGTCTAGCTCTGGGCTTCTTCATGGGAGTGGAAACTTGCTTGCCATCCTTCTTGAAGTTCCCTTTCTTTCCCTTGCCCTTTTACTTGAAACTAGTGGTCTTGTCAACCATCAACACTTGATGCTTTTCTTGATTTCTACCTTCGCCGATTTCAGCATCGTGAAGAGCTCGTGAATCATTTTCGTCATCCCTTGCATATTATAGTTCATCATGAAGTTCTAGTAACTTGGTGATAGTGACTAGAGAACTCTGTCAATCACTATTTTATCTCGAAGATTAACTCCCACTTGATTCAAGCGATTGTAGTACTCATACAATCTGAGCACATGCTCATTGGTTGAGCTATTCTCCTCCATCTTATAGGCAAAGTACTTGTCAGAGGTCTCATACCTCTCGACTCGGGCATGAGTCTGAAATACTAGGTTCGGAATCTGAAATACCTCATAACCAATAGCGGAACCTGGATGCTTATATTGGTTCCTACATATTCTACGAAGATCTTTATCGGTCAAACCACATAACAACATACGTTGTTCTCTTTGTCATCGGTATCTTACTTGCCCGAGATTCGATCATCAGTATCTCAATACCTAGTTCAATCTCATTACCGACAAGTCTCTTTACTCATTCTTCAATGCAACATCCCGCAACTAACTCATTAGTCACATTGCTTGCAAGGCTTATAGTGATGTACATTACCGAGAGGGCCCAGAGATACCTCTCCGGTTCACGGAGTGACAAATCCTAATCTCGATCTATGCCAACTCAATAAACACCATAGGAGACACCTGTAGAGCATCTATATAATCACCCAGTTACATTGTGACGTTTGATAGCACGAAAGGTGTTCCTCCGGTATTCGGGAGTTGCATAATCTCATAGTCAGAGGAACATGTATAAGTCATGATGAAAGCAATAGCAATAAAACTAAACAATCAGTTATGCTAAGCTAACAGATGGGTCTTTTCCATCACATCATTCTCTAATGGTGTGATCCCGTTCATCAAATGACAACACATGTCTATGGTCAGGAAACTTAACCATCTTTGATTAACGAGCTAGTCAAGTAGAGGCATACTAGGGACACTCTGTTTTGTCTATGTATTCACACATGTACTAAGTTTCTAGTTAATACAATTCTAGCATGAATAATAAACATTTATCATGATATAAGGAAATATAAATAAAAACTTTATTATTGCCTTTAGGGCATATTTCCTTCACGAAGGTCTACAGAGAACTACTCACGCATCATCAGAGAGGCACCAATGGAAGTGGTGAACCCCTCTATGATGGTGTCTAGATTGGATCTGGTGGTTCTGGACTCTGCGGCGGCTGGATGAATATTTTGTCGACTCCCCTAGGGTTCTAGGGTTTTGGGGTATTTATAGAGCAAAGAGGCGGTCCGAGGGGCACTTGAGGTGGGCACAACCCACCAGGGCATGCCTGGGCCTCCTGGCGCGCCTTGGTGGGTTGTCCCCTCCTCGGGACTCCCCCCAGGTGCAACCAGGGCCCAACATCTTCCTTATGGACCATAAAAAATCTCCATCAAGTTTCGTGGCATTTGGACTCCGTTTGATATTGATTTTCTGCGATGTAAAAAAACATGGAAAAACAGCAACTGGCACTATGTCAATAGGTTAGTACCAAAAATGATATAAAATGACTATAAAATGATTATAAAGCATCCAAGATTGATAATAAAACAACATGGAACAATAAAAAATTATAGATACATTGGAGACGTATCAGTGAGTACCTGTCCACTAACAGTCCCAAACGCACGTTCCTACGTAATACTGGATTGGTTGTTAAGGCAATCTTGTCCAAATTGCCTCATGATCAAGATATGCAAGCTCAAAACAATGTTATATCTGCACTCCAGACACAAGTCCATTCCCTAACAAAGACCCTTTGTGAAACAAGGACAAACATTGTTCAATGTCGTCAAGATATGCATGGCTTTGAAACCAGACTATCAGACATTTGCTAAGTTGTTCAGGAGCCTCGGAGAAATGAAGGCGAAGGTTATGGTGCTCCGTCGGACAATACAACATGAAAACATAACAGTCAGGTCAAATGAACTGAGCTTCTGAACTTCTGGTGGTGCATTTATCTGCCAGGCTGTTAAGTTTTATGCCAACCTTCCTTTTGTTTTATAGTTGTAATTTGTTTTGTTGCGATACAAAATTTGTTCTTAACGTGCAGCCACCGGCTAAAGAAAACAGCAAGCCATTTTTGTATAGTGTAGAGTGTTCCCTGTATTTGCACTGGTGGCGATCTTTGATGCCTAGTGGATGTAATCTGTGCAATCGCCTTAATAGCATAGCGTTAGTTTCAGGCTTATTTATTTCCTAGTCTTCTTTTTCCCTACTTTGCTAGTGGCCGCAACAACCATGGGCCATATACGGACCGTGGTAACCTTGACCCTGCTACAGGATGTAGGATCCATGGGCCTCCTACGGTCCGTTGATAAATGGGCCTCCAACAGGGCCTTAGAATTAGTAGGCCTCAGGCCATTGGATAAATGGGTCTACATGGGCAGTAAACGGGCGTAATTGGAATCGGCCCAGCACGGTAACGGGCCGTCGTGTCCGACTAGGACTCCGGCCCGAGGGGGCCTTTATAAGCCGAGGCCCAGCCCCGGGGAACCCTAGCCGCCCCAGCTCCCAACCCTAGCCACCGCCCGGTCCCGCTGCCGCCGCCTGCCACCGCGCCGCCGTCGCTGGACACCGCCGCCGAGGTTCGCCGCCGCCTCGACTTCTGTGCCATCATTTAAAAAAAATAGATCGGTTTTCGTCGGTTTTTTTAGTTTCGGTTTTTTTAAATAGATCAGTTTTTCTGGTTTATTTAAATAGTGAGCGTTCGTCCGTTCGTTCATTCTAGCGAGCGTTCGTTGTTTTTCTTTTTCTCGGATTAAATCCGTGATTTTTCTGATCGCGATTCCTGATCCGATTTTCGTTTTAGTATAACTTTTCGCTCGTTTATCGGAATCAGGCGATTCAAGCGCCTAGAGATTCGTCTCGAAACCCTCTATCCGTTTAACCAACTTAAACAAGATTTTGCTACTGTAAAATTTGCCCTAGATCCAGATTACTAGAACGAAATTGTTTTCTTTCGCCGTTTGACGTTCGTTGCTTCGTTTGATTTGATTCTTTTTGCCAACCGGAGTTCTTAAGTTGAACTTTCTGGTTAGATCTCTTATTTGAGTTTTACCTGTGCATTAGATGAGTACTTATTGTATGCTTGTTTGTTTGTCTGCGATAGAGTACCCGGAGTGCGCCGTTTGTTACTTCGAATCGTTTGGTTTCGCGGATCATCAGCAAGGCAAGTAACACTTTGATCATACCTTTTCTACTGCCCAGTTTTATTGCATTAGATCAATCCTCACACATTGTATGATTAGTGTCACGACCGGTTTTCCAATAAAAATATTTATTGAGAAACCAATCTTTTGAGTCCAGTATGAGAGAAATTCTCCTCACTGGTAGACAATTTCTTGATACAATAAGCCAGTAGCATAAAATATATTACAGGGTCGAACAGCGGGTGCTCAACCAAATTATTACAAGCACGCCAATAATTATACATAATGGCGGACATGACACAGTGGTGTGGAGACATACTACTGACTCGAGGATAGGGCGGTGGTGGAAAAACACAGCGGGGAGAGAAATACAAGACTCTAAGTCTATCATCTCATTGAGCGTCGAGGTGAGGCTCGATGAATTTATTTGGTAGCGGAAGCGGATATAAAACAGTGACCAAATCCAGGGTCGCACGAGACTGACTGGGACTCCTCTAAGTGTCGGACTCGCTATCGAACTCTTCATCCAGGAAATCGCCTTTGTCAGCATCTGGCCAAATCAACAAGCCAGTGAGTACTTTGAAAGTACTCGCAAGACAGTTCGGACGTAAGATATAACAAATGCATGCATGGATGCGACATGAATAAATTCACCAATGTACATTCAAAATTTAGCATGACATGGTAAGAAAAGGGAAACGGCGGTAGTCCGCCTGAAATCCCAACAGAACATAAATAACTACCGATCGGGTGTCTGAAACGACGCCTCGAAAGGTGAACAAAAAAATTATAAGGAAATGATGCCATAGTCGGGCGTCTAAGCGACACCACATAAAGGGCTTAAAAAGAAATGCCACAGACGGACGTCGGGGCGACGTCACTGAAAGGGCTTTAAAAGAAATGCCACAGTCGGACGTCGGGACGACATCACAGAAAGGGCTTTAAAAGAAATGCCACAGTCGGACGTCGGGGCGACATCACAGAAAGGGCTTTAAAAGAAATGCCACAGTCGGACGTCGGGGCGACATCACAGAAAGGGCTTTAAAAGAAATGCCACAGTCGGA
>NC_057800.1:412224545-412224853 GCF_018294505.1 Triticum aestivum
TGATGCCACAGTAGGGCGTCTTAGCGACACCACATAAAGGGCTTTAAAAGAAATACCATAGTCGGAAGTCGGGGCGACATCACAGAAAGGGCTTTAAAAGAAATGCCACAGTCGGACGTCGGGGCGACATCACAGAAAGGGCTTTAAAAGAAATGCCACAGTCGGACGTCGGGGCGACATCACAGAAAGGGCTTTAAAAGAAATGCCACAGTCGGACGTCGGGGCGACATCACAGAAAGGGATTTAAAAAGAAATGCCACAGTCGGACGTCTGAGCGACATCGCAGAAAGGGCTTTGATTCACAAGTA
>NC_057800.1:412224863-412234698 GCF_018294505.1 Triticum aestivum
CGACATCACAGAAAGGGCTTTAAAAGAAATGCCACAGTCGGACGTCGGGGCGACATCACAGAAAGGGCTTTAAAAGAAATGCCACAGTCGGACGTCGGGGCGACATCACAGAAAGGGCTTTAAAAGAAATGCCACAGTCGGATGTCGGGGCGACATCACAGAAAGGGCCTTGAATCACAAGTAAATAATACTCATAATAAACATTTAATTCATAAGAATAAATGGGTTAGTCCATCCACAGGGATAATCATTTAACCGGAGTTAGCACTCAAGCGAATCACCGGAGTCTCTGCCATCAAAACTGACATTTGATTAGGATAAGATAATATCAATCTGGGACAGGGAATAGATGATTTGGAGGAATATAAGACTCTGCAGAGTTTGTACAAAATTTTTCCCACAGCCAACGGATTTCGTAGTCACGAAGGACTAGTTCCGTTTACGGTATTTCGGAAGAAAACACAGCTAACCAGTACACACCCATCCTACCTCTCGATGTTAGGAATCACCCTAGACATCGTCCAAGAAAAACTTTTGAGACGGGGAAATCACAATCTTGAATAGCATGGGATCAAATTTATATACGCGCGCTCTAAGGGGTGCCCCCCTCTCGGTCCCAACCGGAAACACCCATGCCCCCTGACCGGATGACTGGCTTTAATCCAGGGCCATGGAACCATCATCCCGGCCTCTCCTTTTGGTGTGTACCAGGAAAGCGGTTTACAACTTACTAAACCATATTCCTTGCGGAAAACATGTGGTAGTACAGGGAAGGCGGAATGAAAGGAACTGGTGTGATACGAGCTGACATTGAGGTCACGTAGTCTGGCATAAGCCTGGCATGCTACAACACTGCCATCTTACCCATCCTCATGCCAACACATGGCCATTCTTACTCACATTCATCCACTTATGGATCATCGAACTCACTTACCTCAACATTGCATAAAATGACGTTCATCGGTATGCTCATCAACATGCTATGAAACTAGCTAAATGCAGAACATGCCAAGACACTCATCATATCAAAAGTTCAAACATGCTTGCCTGGTTCAGAGTAGTCGGAGCCTAGCTCGGTGAAGTTCGCGGCTCCGTCACCTCCTTCGGTATCTACGGTATA
The DNA here is from genome assembly GCF_018294505.1 of Triticum aestivum. Classification (NCBI taxonomy): domain Eukaryota; kingdom Viridiplantae; phylum Streptophyta; class Magnoliopsida; order Poales; family Poaceae; genus Triticum; species Triticum aestivum. The sequence goes on from NC_057800.1 coordinate 412,225,984, forward strand.
AAGAAAATATATGCGCTATCGTAAATACCAAGGAGTGCACAGAAAGTACTTCAAATAATTTTCAAATAAATCCGATAAAAAACTAGACAAAATTTTAAAGAGAACAGAAGAAGAATCAATCAAAAATACTTTTCTGTTTAAAAGTTATAAGGGTTTTTGTCCAGGGACTCATCTGTAATGAAACAGAAGATTTCCAGGGGTTAGTTTATAAAAATAGAAAACGCTTCAGCAGAAACTACGCCAGCCCAAAGAGAAAACGCATTCTGCCCGAAGGTGCTTCCAGAAAACGATTCAAAAGAGAGAGCAGAGAGGCTGACGGTGGGGTCCCACTTGTCAGGTTTAAACATTCAAACGGGGCGGACGAAGCTTGTCGGCGCCCGAGAGCCGCGGTGGTCGCCGACGGCGATCCACGGCGAGGCAGGGAGATCGGGGAGTACCTCCGTGCTCAGGGCGCCATTCCGCGTCGGTTGGTGGTGGTGGTGGTCGCCGGCGAGCACTGTGTCGACGGCGGCCCCTGCTCCGGCGGACGGTGGTTCGGACGAGGATGGAGCTCGCCGGAGAGGGCTGCAAGGTTCAAATTGACGAGGGGGTTAGGGTGCTAGGTGTGGAAGAGGGCTACGGACGAGGTTTGGGCGCCGGAGATGGCCTCACCAGAGTGAATCGAGCTGGAGGCCGAGGCGGGGCGAGGCGGCCGGAGCTGGGGGAGGAGACCTCCTCGAGGTCCCCCTAGTGGCCTGGCGGGGTGTTGGTGAGGAGTGGTGATGCTGCGTGCACGAGAGTGAGCTCGGGGCCCCTTTATATAGGCGGTCCGAGGCAGTTGCCGTGAACGGGGATCACCGGCGAGTGATTACGGTGGCGCAGTGCTCGGTCGGGGTGGTTAGGGGGTCGAGCGTCATCACGGAGGTTCAATGGGTCCGTTTTGGTGCTAAACTGGCCGGGGTTTGGGTGTTAAGGGCGAGCTCGACGGAACGGGGATGGCGCGGGCCCGTCGGCGGCGGAGAGCGTGTCCCGTGCTTGCCGGCCACGGTGGCTGTGCCACGGGCGTGCGCTGGCGTGCATGAGGCCACGCGGAGAGCCAGGGGGCTTTGGGCGGCGCTGAACGGCGTTCTGCCATGGTGTGTCTCCTGTCGGCCGCCACGGGAGGTCCCGACGCTGCAGAAGACGCCGGCGAGGGCGGGCCAGCGCGCTACCGATGCCAGGAAGGCTCCACGCACGCGTGTGAAGCTTCGGACAAGAGGAAGAGGCGGCGAGGAACGTGCCAAGGGCACTGTGGCCGCGTGACTGAAACTGACGGACGAAGACGACACTGAAGACTGAACTTACTGAATTTGCAAAGGAACAGTGTAGCTCAGGTGTTCGACAGAATGCTCCAGGCATGTAGGGATTTTTCCATGAGCTGATACTTGGTGGAGTGGCTTCTCATTGCTCAAATAGGTTGCCTGAATTTTGGTGGAATTTTTGGGGGAGTGTAGATATGAATTTCATCAAATTTGGCAAATCTGGTCCAAACTTGCAGAGACTGAATTTTGAAAAATTTGAAAAGAGAAGGAGTGGATCAAGATGGTTCTGAGTTGTGGGTACAAGGGACTATCCAGGGGAGTTGGTGTGAGGTCAAAACTCAAATGAAAAAGAGTACTTGCTTTGAAAATCACTAAGGCTCCAAATAATATTCAGAATTGATTTGAGAGGGAAAATAATTAGAATAAAATCCAAAACTTGTTTGGATTAGTTGGGACAGAGAACTTGGGTTGATCACAAGGTGTAGGGGAGGTTTTGGAGAGGTTTTGTCACATGGGCAAGAATGCCAAGTCAAGGATGGTTCCCCAGATATGGAAATCCCAAATTTTCATAGAGCTTTATTTTAAAAGAAAAAAAAATTTAACTCAAAAATTAAATTTGAGAGAACCAACAGAGAAGAAGTTTCAAAAAAAATCAAACACCAAAGTTTGAAAAATAAAATCCTTGCCAAAGCAAAGGATGCTTTTAAGAGGAAGGTTTTCTGAAAGAAAATTTAAAGGGCCTCTTTTCAAAGAAAACCACAAGGTTTTGATAAAAAAAACCAAATTAAAATTTTTGGAGTGTCACAACACCTACCCCCTTAGGAAAAATCTCGTCCCCGAGATTTCAGCTGATCCTTAAATAAGTGTGGATGCTCTGTCCGAAGAAAATCCTCGCTTTCCCAAGTTGCTTCACTGTCGGTGTGATTGCTCCACTGGACTTTGAAAAACTTGATGGTCTTCTGTCGGGTCCTCCTTTCAGACTCCTCTAATATTCTTACGGGACGTTCCCGATAAGTGAGGTCTGGCTACACGTCAATGTTTTCATGGGATACTTGTTTCTCTGGGTTGCTTACGCACTTCCTTAATTGAGAGATGTGGAACACATCGTGAATGTCGGACAAGTCTTCGGGTAAGTCTAGCTGGTAGGCTACGGTGCCTCTTTGTGCCACTATGCAGAATGGTCCAATGAATCTTGGTGCTAACTTTCCTTTAACCTTAAACCGTTGCAATCCTCTCATAGGGGACACTCTCAGGTATACGAGCTCACCGGGTTCGAAGCTGACCCTACGATGTTTCTGATCATAATAACTCTTCTGTCGACTTTGAGCGGTCTTAAGTCGGTCTCTGATTAGCTTGACCTTTTCCTCGGCTTCTCTGAGCATGTCTGGTCCGAAGATGCGGCTGTCTCCGGTCTCTGACCAATTTAACGGGGTACGGCATCTCCGTCCGTACAAAGCCTCAAATGGTGCCATTTGTAGGCTGGCCTGGTAGCTATTGTTATACGCGAACTCGGCGTATGGCAGGCTTTCTTCCCAACTGGTTCCGTATGTGAGGACACATGCTCTCAGCATGTCTTCTAAAATTTGGTTTACGCGTTCTGTTTGTCCATCAGTCTGTGGATGGTATGCGGTACTGAAGGCTAGTTGGGTTCCCAGAGCCTGTTGTAAATGCTCCCAAAATCTTGAGACGAACTGAGTGCCTCTGTCGGATATTATAGTCTTCGGGACACCGTGCAGACAAACTATGCGGGAAAGATAAATCCTGGCAAGCCTCTGAGTGGTGTAGGTTGTCTTCACTGGAATAAAGTGTGCCACTTTGGTCAACCTGTCAGTGATGACCCATATGGCATCATTCCTGTGTCGTGACCGAGGTAGTCCGACAATAAAATCCATCCCTATTTCGTCCCATTTCCACTCAGGTATTTTGTTTGGTTGCAGTAGTCCGGCTGGTCTCTGATGTTCAGCTTTTATGCGTTGACATGAGTCGCAACATGCAATGAAGGCGGCCATGTCCCTCTTCATACCGTACCACCAAAATCTTTCCTGAATATCCTTATACATTTTGGTTCCTCCAGGGTGGATCGAATATGGAGTGGTGTGTGCTTCAGCTAAAACTTGTTGTTTAAGGTCTTCTATGTTTGGCACGCATAGCCTTTCTCCGTACCATAATATTCCTTCATTGTCGATGACGAATTCCGAGGCTTTGCCCATACTCAACTTTCTTTTAATTCCTTCAATGTTGGGGTGACCGGGCTGAGCTTCTTTAATTTTCTTCACAAGGTTGGGTTGTATTCCAAGTTTGATATGGTGCCTTCTGCTACCATTATCAAGTTGAGCTTGGCAAATTCTTGATGGAATTCGGCCCTCAAGCTGTGCAGATAGTTCCCGTCGGAGCTGGGGTTCCGACTCAGGGCATCGGCCACTACATTTGCTTTCCCTGGATGGTAATGGATCCCAACATCATAATCCTTTACCAATTCCAACCAGCGTCGTTGCCGTAAATTTAGTTCTGGCTGCGTGAAAATATATTTGAGACTTTTGTGGTCCATATATATTTCACATCGATTCCCAAGTAAGAAATGCCTCCATTCCTTGAGTGCATGAATAACTGCTGCCATTTCTAAGTCATGAGTGGGATAATTTTCCTCATGCTTGCGAAGTTGCCTTGAAGCGTAGGCGACAACCTTGCCTTCTTGCATCAACACGCATCCGAGACCCTTTCTGGACGCGTCACAATATACTTCAAAATTCTTGTGTATGTCGGGTACAATTAATACTGGTGCTGTTGTTAATTTCCGCTTTAGCTCTTGGAAACCTTTCTCGCAGGCTTCTGTCCACTCAAACTTCTTATCTTTCTTGAGCAACTGTGTCATAGGCTTGGCTATGGTGGAAAATCCTTCAATAAATCTGCGGTAATATCCTGCCATTCCCAAGAAACTTCGTATGTCCGTTACGCTGGCTGGTGATTTCCAGTCAAGTACGGCCTTAACTTTCTCTGGGTCCACTGCGATACCGTCTTGAGTCAGCACGTGGCCTAGAAAACCTACTTGTCTTAGCCAAAATTCACACTTGCTAAACTTGGCATACAATTGGTGTTTTCTTAGCTCTCCTAGCACAATCCTGAGATGTTCTGCGTGCTCTTCTGGTGTCTTGGAGTATACCAGAATATCGTCGATGAATACCACGACGAACTTGTCCATAAACTTCATAAATACTTTGTTCATGAGGTGAACAAAATATGCTGGGGCGTTAGTTAATCCAAATGGCATCACTGTGAACTCGTACAGTCCATATCTGGAGGTGAAGGCTGTTTTGGGGATATCTTCCGTTCGCACCTTCAATTGATGGTATCCTGACCTTAAGTCAATTTTTGAGAATACCTTGGCCTGAGCGAGCTGATCAAATAAATCATTTATTCTTGGCATCGGGTATTTGTTTTTGACTGTGACCATGTTAAGTGCTCGATAGTCAATACACAATCTTAGTGTTCCATCCTTCTTTTTGGCGAATAAAATTGGTGATCCCCAAGGTGAGGAGCTGGCTCGAATGTATCCTTTTTCCAGTAATTCCTTTATTTGCTTCTTCAACTCGACCAACTCGGATGGTGCCATTCTGTATGGTTTCTTGTATATGGGAGCGGTTCCTGGCGCTAGCTCAATGCAGAATTCTATTTCTCGGTCTGGTGGCATGCCTGGCAGCTCTTCAGGGAATACATCTGGAAATTCACACACTACTGGAACCTTGTTTAGCTCAGAAACGTCCACCTTATTTAATCTCGGTTGCCGGGGTCTTTTTCCTTCCTTGGCTGATACTCTTATTGTCTTCCCTTGGTGGTGTGTGAGAATCACGGTCCTGTTGAAACAGTCGATAAAACCTTTATTGGTGGTTAGCCAATCCATCCCTAGGATGACATCCAGTCCTTTATTTTCCAATACAATGAGATTTGCGTGAAACTCCAATCCTTCGAACTCAATGACCACATTCTGACAGTAATTCTGAGAAACTTGCTGAATTCCAGGGGACTTGATGATCATGGATTTCTCCAAAGGAAGTATCGAAAAATTATTTTGCAAAGCAAAACTTTTCGAAATGAAAGAGTGAGAAGCTCCAGAATCAAACAAAACCATTGCAGGTATTGTGTTGACAGGAAACGTACCGAGTACGATATCCGGAGCATTTTGTGCCTCCTCTTTGGTTACGTGGTTCAGATGACCCTTCCTGTGGTTATTGTTGGGATTGAAATTGTTTCGCTTGGGTGCTGAATTATTGCCGCCGTTGTTCGGCTTTGGGGTTGAACTCCTTGGCTTGGGGCACTGTTTGGCATAGTGCCCTTCTTCTCCACAAGCGTAACAAGTAACGCCGGGGCGATAGGTGAATTCCTTGTCCCTTGCATGAAAATTCTTGATTGGGCGTGAGGCATTGGATGAGAATGTGTGTGTCCCACCTTTTTGAAAATCTGTCTTGCTTCGGTGATTGCGAGTGTGATTAGTCTGGTCCCTTTTTCGCTTGCAGATATCTTCCAGACTGCGTCTCTCATTTTCCAGAGTGATGGCTTTGTCCACCAGTGTTTTAAAATCAGGAAAAGTGTGCACGACCAGTTGGCATTTAAGCGCGGGCGCCAGACCGTCAAGGAATTTCTCCATCTTCTTGATTTCAGTCATACGTTCCTCATTGGCGTAGCGGGATAATAGGGTAAATTGACTGTTGTAATCTGACACTGTCATGTTCCTTTGTTTGAGGTCATCGAATTCTCTCTTCTTGATTTTCATAATACTCTTAGGAATATGTGCACCACGGAAACCCTCCTTGAAATCATCCCAGGTTATGTTATTTTCGTTGGGATGCATGTGCAGAAAATTCTCCCACCATGATGCGGCTGCTCCTGTGAGATAGTGTGGAGCATATAGTACTTTCTCGAGATCTGAACACTTTGCAACAATTAATTTCCTCTCCATATCTCGAAGCCAGTCCTCGGCTTCAAGAGGCTTGTCAGTGTGAGAAAATGTTTGAGGACGTGTCTTCTGTAGCTCAGATAACTTGGAATGCTGCTGATACTGTCCATGATGATTCCCCATGTTGATGACTTGGCTCATCATCTCGCGATGTTGTTGTTGACTCTGCTCATAAAGGCGACACATTTGTGAAAGTGCCGATTCACTGCCCTGTTGGCTTGACTGTCCCTGGGTGAACTCGTTGTTGGGTTGTGTATCATAATTTTCCTCTGGTGGAGTTGGCATGGAGCGTGTCCAAGGACGAGACATCTTTCACTCTGGGGACATTTTTTTTGTAAAACTCATAAGAAAAGTGGAAAGAGTCGCAAAACAAAACCATAAAAGCATAAAGCTGGCAGATAGAATTAAATAACTCGGCTTTCTTAAGAAAAACAAATCGACTTGCGCACGGAGAAGGACTGCTCATTACATATCTTACACGCGGGCGGTAATTATACAATACATCACTCAGGATATGCGTACATAATCCTGACATGTTATTTAGGCTAGTGCACTCCTCCAGATCCTACATGATGCGCAAACAGGCTACTTCTCACAACCTATGTGCATATCTTACAAAGCGGTACAATACACGGCAGCTAAGCGTACTCAGGCAGAGATGTTGACGACCTCCTTTGCCCTGCCGAGGGCGAGGCGTAGCAAGGTTGGGGACTCGACTTCCTCCTCGCTAATGGGCTCCATACGTGTAGTGTTGCGCAGAGCGGACGGAGCAGTTGCCAGGGGCGGAGCAACACGTACAGGAGTGGGCGCGAAGGTTGGTGCAGTGCGCGCTGGAGTGGGCGCAATGGCTTGGTTGAATTCTTCGGTAGAAGGCAGGTGACGAGCAGGCGTAAAAGATGCTGATGACGAGACAAAAGTCAGTGGCGGTGCGATTGGTAGGAGCTCCCTCCTGTTGGAGGCACAGCCATGGACTGAGTCCATGCGGGTAGCTACGAAGTCGTCCACCAGGTTGTCGAAGGCTGCCTCCAGGGCCCGGAGATACTCAATGAGCATCTCAAAAGCCTCATCTCGTTCTCCTCTGGGGCAGGAGTATGCGTAGTGACAGGTGTATGGCACATGGCACGGAAGATAACGGTAACGACGAGTCTTCATCACGGGAAGGACATCCCTGAGACGAGCTATCGCCTCGCGGGCTGCCATCTTCATAGCATGCCTCTCCGTAGGCATGGCTCTTCCCACGAACCGGAAGCGGCGTAACTCACCACGCCCTCCCTTGAACTGCACCGCGGCCTGGTGCATGGTCAGACTGTCGTTGACTCGGTGCTGGCAGAGTGTGAAGACTGGGCGCACGGATGGCCCCATCGCGAGCTGAACGATGAAAGAAAGAAGCTTGACGAACCCATCGGGTACGTTGGCGAAGGTCTGAGACTCGCAGCTGTTGTCGGCCATCTACAAAAGTAGGCAAAAATTCTGCATGGTCAGATCATAAATTTATGCTGACTGACAGAAAATGGCTACAATTGCAAAAATATAAATTAGCTCTATCATGGTAATAACCAATTAGCAATCACACCTAGTGGCTTCCTACAGTCAGCCTGGCTCTGATACCAAGCTTGTCACGACCGGTTTTCCAATAAAAATATTTATTGAGAAACCAATCTTTTGAGTCCAGTATGAGAGAAATTCTCCTCACTAGTAGACAATTTCTTGATACAATAAGCCAGTAGCATAAAATATATTACAGGGTCGAATAGCGGGTGCTCAACCAAATTATTACAAGCACGCCAATAATTATACATAATGGCGGACATGACACAGTGGTGTGGAGACATACTACTGACTCGAGGATAGGGCGGTGGTGGAAAAACACAGCGGGGAGAGAAATACAAGACTCTAAGTCTATCATCTCATCGAGCGTCGAGGTGAGGCTCGATGAATTTATTTGGTAGCGGAAGCGGATATAAAATAGTGACCAAATCCAGGGTCGCACGAGACTGACTGGGACTCCTCTAAGTGTCGGACTCGCTATGGAACTCTTCATCCAGGAAATCGCCTTCGTCAGCATCTGGCCAAATCAACAAGCCAGTGAGTACTTTGAAAGTACTCACAAGACAGTTCGGACGTAAGATATAACAAATGCATGCATGGATGCGACATGAATAAATTCACCAATGTACATTCAAAATTTAGCATGACATGGTAAGAAAAGGGAAACGGCGGTAGTCCGCCTGAAATCCCAACAGAACATAAATAACTACCGATCGGGTGTCTGAAACGACGCCTCGAAAGGTGAACAAAAAAATTATAAGGAAATGATGCCACAGTCGGGCGTCTTAGCGACACCACATAAAGGGCTTAAAAAGAAATGCCACAGACGGACTCGGGGCGACGTCACTGAAAGGGCTTTAAAAGAAATGCCACAGTCAGACGTCGGGACGACATCATAGAAAGGGCTTTAAAAGAAATGCCACAGTCGGACGTCGG
>NC_057800.1:412917822-412942746 GCF_018294505.1 Triticum aestivum
AGTAGCGCGCGGTGGAGGCTGGATGAACAGGAGCCCATGGAGGCTGGAGGAGGTCGACGGTGGAGATGAACAGTATCCCGTGGAGTCCCGTTTTGCGTTACGCCACACCCCTCCCGATGAACAGGACCCCCGTTTCGACCGTAGCGCTCCAACACAAGTCCGTTTCGTCCGTTTTGCGGTACGCCACACCCCTCCCGATCAACAGGACCCCCGTTTCGACCGTAGGAGGTCCATTTCGTCCGTTTTGTGGTATGCCACACCCCTCCCGATCAACATGACCCCCGTTTCGACCGTAGGAGTTCCGTTTCCTCTGTTTTGCGGTACGCTAGACCCCTCCCGATCAACAGGATCCCGTTCCGAATGTAGGAGGTCTGTTTCCTCTGTTGTGCGGTACGCCAGGCCTCGTTTCCATCGCCTGTTCCGTCCAAGCCCTCCCGATGAACACGACCACGCATTCCGTTCCGACCCAGCCGGTTGGCTCCCACGCGTTCCGTTGCCTCCCGATGAACACAACGCATTCCGTTGCCTCCCCATGAACACGACGCATTCCGTTGCCTCCCCATGAACACGACGCATTCCGTTGCCTCCCCATGAACACGACGACGATGTTGTTTCTCCGTTCCGACCCAGCCATGTGCACGAGCCCTGGCCGTACGTATGCGCGAGTAGGTGTTCGAGACCCCGCCCGTATGTACACATACGTGGCCGTATTTTCTTTCTTGCACCCTAGCCACTGTACGTACGTGTACATGCTACATGCGCGCCTCTACTATGACACGTACACGCCTCTACTATGATACGTCCGCGCCTCTACATCCAGCAGTATATATGTACGTACATGTTCGCGACCAGAATGACAACCCTACATACGCTTCGACCAGGTGGGTCCCGACTGTCAAGCACTTCCTTGCCTGCGAAGTTGTAGCTAGTGGGTCCCAGTAGTCAGGGGGCGAATCATTTTTTTTGCCTGGAAGCACTTCCTTGCATGCAAAAATGTAGCTGGTGGGTCCTAGCAGTCAGGGCAAACATTTTTTTCGTCAAATACAGTGGCCCGTCCGGTGGGTCCCCGTTGTTAGGTGGAGGAATAATTATTTTGTACGTAATAAGGAGGCACTTCCTTGCTGCAGCCGTGGACCCAGCTGTCAGCCTCTCCACGTACAATCCACGTCCGATGGAAGCCGTTCCTTGACCATGTTGACCACACCGCACCGAGAGCACCAGGGCGGTGGACGACGGCAAGGCCTAGGAAGGGGACGACGCGGAGCTGGGGAAGACACGGCAGTGGATGCCCACGTGTAGAGGAGTACGAGGGTTCACTAGTTCGCTGCGGTGTGAGGCTGCCGTCGCCGCAGAATAATAGGGGTGTGGGTGAGTAGAGGGATGGCCTGGCCAGCGGTGGGAGTACTAGGGGGCGGTGATGCCTCCGCCGCATCGCAGCCGGCCACGGGAGGCAGGAGCACGAGGCACGACCGGCGCTGTTTTGGGCGGGTGGAGCAAGAAGACCAGAGGTTGAAGAAGCACTACGGCCGTTGGATGGACATCGTACGGTCACTGGAGCTAGAATCGTGCATATTGACTAAGTTGACAAAGCCCTCCGTCCCCGTCAACTTAGTAGCCTACAAGTCAGCATGCCACTATACTGGGTCCCAGCTAATAGGGGGAGTATTCATTTTTTTATGCATAATAAGGAGGCACTTCCTTGCGTGCGAAGATATAGCTGGTGGGCCCGAGCTGTCAGCAGTGGGTCCCTGATATTAGGTGGAGGAATCATTATTTTACGCATAATAAGGAGGCATTTCCTTGCGTGCGGCAGTGGACCCAGCTGTCGGCCTCTCCACGTACAGTCCACTTCAGATGCATGTCGGTCATTGACCATGTTGATCAGGCCGCGCCGAGAGCACCAGGGCGGTGGACGACGGCGGGGCCTTGGAAGGGAACGACATGGAGGCAGGGAAGACTCGACAGTTGTTTCCCACACGGAGGGGAGTACGACTGTACGAGGGTTTACTGGTTCGTCTGCCATCGCCGGAGAATAACAACAGGTGTGGGTGAGTAGAGGGATGGCTAGGCCAGCGATGGGAGTACGGTGGGTCGGTGAGGCCTGCGCGGTAGCACAGCCGGCCGCGGGGAGGAGGGAGCAGGCAGTCCCGCCGGCGCTTGTTTGAGCGGTTGGAGCAAGAAGAGCAGAGATTGAAGAAGCACGACGGCCGTTCGATGGACATCCAACAGTCACTACTTGTGCGTCAACCTTTTTTTAGGAAAGCCTCAAATCTGTGGAAAACAACATACAACCCATTTGCCATTATTTTTAATAATTTACAGCCCATTTTCTAATTCTTAAGGTTTTTTTGGAGCCCATATTCTTTTTGTTAGCATTACAGCCCATATTGTGGCCACGGTTAAAAAAATTTATACGAAATTTTGCATATTTCAGTGCGGTCCGAACTGTTTTTAATCCCAAAATTTCGACTCACGTTCAAACTGATTTTAAAAATAAATGTATATCAATATAAAATCCAACAAATTCTCCATGCATAAAAATTAATGTAATTTAAAATCTCAAAATAAAAAAAAGATATTTGAAACTAATTGCCGGTTTGATGTGTTTTAAAAATATACATCCCATTTCTCGGCCAGCCGAATGAAGCTCTCCTCATCTTGAAAGATTTGCATCCCAACAAGCCTGACAAGGCGACTTACTTGGCAAATCACAAAAAAACTGGGTTGTGGCCGTGGACCCAGTTGTCAGCCTTTCCACGTATAGTACTCTTCCGATGGAAGTCGGTTGTTGACCACATTGACCACGCCGCGCCGAGAGCACCAAGGCGGTGGACAGCGGCGAGGCCTAGGAAGGGGATGACGCGGAGCCGGGGAAGACGCGGCAGTGGATGCCACGTGGAGAGGAGTACGAGGGTTCACTGGTTCAGCTGCAACATGAGGCCACCGCCGCCGCAGAATAACAGGGGTGTGGGTGAGTAGAGGAATACCCTGGGCCAGCGGTGGGAGTAGTAGGGGGCGGTGAGGCCTCCGCGGCATCACAACCGGCCACGAGAGGCAGGAGCACGCGGCACGATCGGCGCCGCTTTGGGCGGCTGGAGCAAGAAGACGGGAGATTGAAGAAGAATGCCGGCCATTGGATGTAAATCCAACGCCTTCTTAGGCTTCGACCTACTGGCCGAGATGTCAGCCAGTCCATTTGTTTTTCTAGTCCATTTGGTGGGCTGGGTGAAACAATGATGTAGCACATATGCAGCCCGTTTAAATCCCATTTGCATTTTTCTCGAAATCCGCGGACTTGCTGGGCTGGGTGAAAATATCATGTTGGGCTAGACGGAGAAATGTTATAAAAACATAAACACATGATTGCATGTCAGTAAAATCTTTGCAAGCTTACGTACGCAATCACTAGGAGTTAACTTGCCAAGTTATATATAAACAAGTATTATTATTATTTTGTAAGAACTTTCAACTTACGAAATAAAATATCATTTTAATTTGATGAGTTAATAGTACGTGGGGTATTATTATTTTTTAGGCTAGACGTGGGACAGTTGAGTTGGTTCTAGGGGAAAGTACTGGGAGAAAACTCAGTTTACATCGAAAAATAAAGTGGGAGAAAATTCAGAGACCTGCTGGGTCCACCCGAGGAGGGGAATATGTTGGGAGGAAGGAGATTCAAAGCATGACAGCCGAGTGAACTAGTTTTTTATGGACAAGTGAACTAGTTTACATACATAAGAAAATAGCCACTAAAAAGCAATCAGGTTAATGGGTTCTTAAAAGAAATATTTCGGACAAAACAGATAATTACGACACATAGGCTAATGCATGAAACACTCAGATGATAAAGATGCTTACAAACAGACAAAGTACAACATCTAGACCTTCCTGGCACGCTTGATCATGACGCTGCGGCTGTCCATGTACTCGTCGGTTACGGGAAGCAGACACGCCCTCATGTCCAAGATCTGCCTGTACATATCTGATACGTCTCCAATATATCTATAATTTTTGATTGCTCCATGCTATATTATCTACTGTTTTGGACATTATTGGGCTTTATTATCCACTTTTATATTATTTTTGGGACTAACCTATTGACCAGAGGCCCAGCCCAAATTGCTGTTTTTGCCTGTTTTAGGGTTTCGAAGAAAAGGAATATCAAACGGAGTCCAAACGGAATGAAACCTTCGGAAACGTGATTTTCTCATCAGATAAGATCCAGGAGACTTGGACCCTCCGTCAAGAAAGCCACGAGGCGGTCACGAGGGTGGAGGGCGGCCCCCCTAGGGCGCGCTCCCCTGCCTCGTGGGCCCCTCGAAGCTCCACCGACGTACTTCTTCCTCCTATATATATCGACGTACCCCCAAACGATCGGGGACGGAGCCAAAAACCTAATTCCACCGCCGCAACTTTTTGTATCCACGAGATCCCATCTTGGGGCCTGTTCCGGAGCTTCGCCGGAGGGGGCATCGATCACGGAGGGCTTCTACATCATCATCCAAGCCCCTCCGATGAAGTATGAGTAGTTTACTTCAGACCTACGGGTCCATAGCTAGTAGCTAGATGGCTTCTTCTCTCTTTTTGGATCTCAATACAATGTTCTCCCCCTCTCTCGTGGAGATCTATTCGATGTAATCTTCTTTTTGCGGTGTGTTTGTTGAGACCGATGAATTGTGGGTTTATGATCAAGTCTATCTATGAATAATATTTGAATCTTCTCTGAATTCTTTTATGTATGATTGGTTATGTTTGCAAGTCTCTTCGAATTATCAGTTTGGTTTGGCCTACTAGATTGGTTTTTCTTGCCATGGGAGAAGTGCTTAGCTTTGGGTTCGATCTTGTAGTATCCTTTCCCCTTGACAGAAGGGGTAGCAAGGCACGTGTTGTATTGTTGCCATCGAGGATAACAAGATGGTTTTTTTTATCATATTGCATGAAACTATCCCTCTACATCATGTCATCTTGCTTAAGGCATTACTCTATTTTTAACTTAATACTCTAGATGCATGCTAGATAGTGGTCGATGAGTGGAGTAATAGTAGTAAATGCAGAATCATTTCGGTCTACTTGTCTCAGACGTGATGCCTGTATACATGATCATACCTAGATATTCTCATAACTATGCTCAATTCTGTCAATTGCTCAACAGTAATTTGTTCGCCCACCGTAGAATACTTATGCTCTTGAGAGAAGCCACTAGTGAAACCTATGGCCCTCGGGTCTCTTTCTCATCATATCAATCTCCATCACTTTATTATTGCTTTGCTTTTACTTTTTACTTTGCATCTCTATACCAAAAATACCAAAAATATTATTTATCATCTCTATCAGATCTCACTTTCGTAAGTGACTGTGAAGGGATTGACAACCCCTAAGCGCGTTGGTTGCGTCGAGCTATTGTTTTTGTGTAGGTATGAGGGACTCGAGCGTAGCCTCCTACTGGATTGATACCCTGGTTCTCAAAAACTGAGGGAAATACTTATGCTACTTTGCTACATCATCCCTTCCTCTTCGGGGAAATCCAACGCAGTGCTCAAGAGGTAGCAAGAAGAATTTTTGGCGCCGTTGCCGGGGAGTGTGCGCAAAAGTCAACATACCAAGTACACATCACAATCCCTATCTCCCGCATTACATTATTTGCCATTTGCCTCTCGTTTTCCTCTCCCCCACTTCATCCTTGCCGTTTTATTCGCCCTCTGTCTCTCTATCCTCCCTCTCTATTTGCCTCTTTTTGCCCGTTTACTTTTTGTTTGCTCGTGTGTTAGTTTGTTTGCCTATCGTTATGGCTAGTCCCTTATCTTCTCCATTGACCCCTGAGTTCGAAATCTTTCACTTTAAGCAAAGGTTAGGAGAAAACCTAAAAGATGCCTAGTTGAGAATAATGGAATCTCATTGTAATTGTACCTCTGAAATAAATCTGAGAATTTTGCTTCGCAATTTTTATGTTGGATTAAATATGTCTCATAGACAACTCTTGGATTGCGTTGCCAAAGGCAATTTTATTGAAATCGATCCCCATATTGCACTTGAAATTATAGAAGGTATAGTGGGAACACTACCTCAACAAAAGGGGCCTCATCCTACTCAGGAAGAGACACAAGTTTTTGAAAAAAATTGTGAAGTTACTAAAATCTTGCAGAAATCTCTTGAACCTCTTAAGAACATTAGTGGAAATATTCACCGCATGAATATGTTGATTACCCTTTGAAATAAGCGGTTGGATTCTTTAGATCTAAAAATTTCAGAATATGAAGGGAAACGTAAAGAACCTCCCGGATTCGAGCTTGATTCTGCTAAAAAAATTAAAAACCAAAGATGGCAATACCTAGATCTATTCTTGCTTGTTATGCCTAGCTAGGGGCGTTAAACGATAGCGCTTGTTGGGAGGCAACCCAATTTTATTTTTATTCCTTGCTTTTTGCTCATGTTTAGTAATAAATAAATTATCTAGCCTCTATTTTGGTTGTGTTTTTTGTGTTTAATTAGTGTTTGTGCCAAGTAGAACCGTTGGGAAGACTTGGGGAAAGTCTTGTTGAACTTGCTGTAAAAAACAGAAACTTTAGCACTCACGATAACTGCTGTCATTTTTATTTGGAAAGTGGTATTTAGTTAATTCTTTTTGAATATGATTAATAGATAAATTCCTCACGACCCGCAATTTATTTTATAATTTTTGGGGTTCCAGATCTTGTGATAGCTACAGATTACTACAGACTGTTCTGTTTTTGACAGATTCTGTTTTTCGTGTGTTGTTTGCTTATTTCGATGAATCTATGGCTAGTAAAATAGTTTATAATCTATAGAGAAGTTGGAATACATTAGGTATAACACCAATATAAATAAAGAATGAGTTCATTACAGTACCTTGAAGTGGTCTTTTGTTTTCTTTCGCTAACGGAGCTCACAAGATTTTCTACTTTGAGTTTTGTGTTGTGAAGTTTTCAAGTTTTGGGTAAAGATTTGATGGATTATGGAACGAGGAGTGGCAAGAGCCTAAGCTTGGGGATGACCATGTAACCCCCAAGACAATCTAAGGACACCTAAAAGCAAAAGCTTGGGGATGCCCCGGAAGGCATCCCCTCTTTCGTCTACTTCTATCGGTAAGTTTACTTGGAGCTATATTTTTATTCACCACATGATATGTGTTTTGCTTGGAGTGTCTTTTATGATTTGAGTCTTTGCTTGTTAGTCTACCACAATCATCCTTGCTGCACACACCTTTTGAGAGAGCCATACATGATTTGGAATTTGATAGAATACTCTATGTGCTTCACTTATATCTTTTGAGCTTTATAGTTTTGCTCTAGTGCTTCACTTATATATTTTAGAGCACGGTGGTGGATTTGTTCTATAGAAACTATTGATCTCTCATGCTTCACTTGATTATTTTGAGAGTCTTAATAGCATGGTAATTTGCTTAAAATCCTAATATGCTTGGTATGCAAGATTAATAATAAAACTTTCGTATGAGTATGTTGAATACTAAGAAAAGTTTGATGCTTCATGATTGTTTTGAGATATGGAGGTAATAATATCAAAGTCATGCTAGTTGAGTAGTTGTGAAATTGAGAAATACTTGTGTTGAAGTTTTCAAGTCGCGTAGTATGCATGTATGGTAAACATTATGCAACAAATTTGAAACATGAGGTGTTATTTGATTGTCTTCCTTATGAGTGGCGGTCGGGGACGAGCGATGGTCTTTTCCTACCAATCTACCCCCCTAGGAGCATGCGCATAGTGCCAAGATTTTTGATGACTTGTAGATTTTTGCAATAAGTATGTGAGTTCTTTATGACTAATGTTGAGTCCATGGATTATACGCACTGTCACCCTTCCATCCTTGCTAGCCTCTTCGGTACCGTGCATTGCCCTTTCTCACATTGAGAGTTGGCACAAACTTCGCTGGTGCATCCAAACCCCGTGATATGATACGCTCTTTCACACATAAACCTCCTCCTTATATCTTCCTCAAAATAGCCACCATACCTACCTATTATGGCATTTCCATAGCCATTCCGAGATATATTGCCATGCAACTTTCCATCATTCCGTTTATCATGACACATTCATCATTTTCATATTGCTTAGCATGATCATGTAGTTGACATAGTATTTGTGGCAAAGCCACCATTCATAATTCTTTCATACATGTCACTCTTGGTTCATTGCATATCCCGGTACACCGCTGGAGGCATTCATATAGAGTCATCTTTGTTCTAGTATCGAGTTGTAATCATTGAGTTGTAAATAAATAGAAGTGTGATGATCATCATTATTAGAGCATTGTCCCAAGTGAGGAATAAACAAAAGAAAGGCCATAAAAAAGAGAAGGCCCCTAAAAAAAGAGAAAGGCCATAAAAAAGAGAAGGCCCAAAAAATGAGAGAAAAAGAGAGAAGGGACAATGTTACTATCCTTTTACCACACTTGTGCTTCAAAGTAGCACCATGATCTTCATAGTAGAGAGTCTCTCATATTATCACTTTCATATACTAGTGGGAATTTTTCATTATAGAACTTGGCTTGTATATTCCAACAATGGGCCTCCTCAAGTGCCCTAGGTCTCCATGAGCAAGCAAGTTGGATGCACACCCACTAGTTTCCTTTGTTGAGCTTTCATACATTTATAGCTCTAGTGCATCCGTTGCATGGCATCCCTACTCCTTGCATTAACATCAATCGGTGGGCATCTCCATAGCCCATTGATTAGCCTCGTTGATGTGAGACTTTCTCCTTTTTTGTCTTCTCCACGTAACCCCCTCATTATATTCTATTCCACCCATAGTGCTATGTCCATGGCTCGCGCTCATATATTGCGTGAAAGTTTATAGGTTTGAGATTACTAAAGTATGAAACAATTGCTTGGCTTGTCATCGGGGTTGTGCATGATGAGAGCATTCTTGTGTGACGAAAATGAAACATGACTAAACTATATGATTTTGTAGGGATGAACTTTCTTTGGCCATGTTATTTTGAGAAGACATAATTGCTTAGTTAGTATGCTTGAAGTATTATCATTTTTATGTCAATATGAACTTTTGTCTTGAATCTTTTGGATCTGAATATTCATACCACAATTAAGAAGAATTACATCGAAATTATGCCAAGTAGCACTCCACATTTAAAATTATGTTTTTATCATTTACCTACTCGAGGACGAGCAGGAATTAAGCTTGGGGATGCTTGATACGTCTCCAACGTATCTATAATTTTTGATTGCTCCATGCTATATTATCTACTATTTTGGACATTATTGGGCTTTATTATCCACTTTTATATTATTTTTGGGACTAACCTATTAACCGGAGGCCCAGCCCAAATTGCTGTTTTTTTTGCCTATTTTAGGGTTTCGAAGAAAAGGAATGTCAAACGGAGTCCAAACGGAATGAAACCTTCGGAAACGTGATTTTCTCCTCAGATAAGATCCATGAGACTTGGACCCTCCGTCAAGAAATCCACGAGGCGGTAACGAGGGTGGAGGGCGCCCCCCCTAGGGCGCGCCCCTGCCTCATGGGCCCCTCGAAGCTCCACCGACGTACTTCTTCCTCCTATATATATCCACGTACCCCCAAACGATCGGGAATGGAGCCAAAAACCTAATTCCACCGCCGCAAGTTTTTGTATCCATGAGATCCCATCTTGGGGCCTGTTCTGGAGCTCCGCCGAAGGGGGCATCAATCACGGAGGGCTTCTACATCATCATCCAAGCCCCTCCGATGAAGTGTGAGTAGTTTACTTCAGACCTACGGGTCCATAGCTAGTAGCTAGATGGCTTCTTCTCTCTTTTTGGATCTCAATACAATGTTCTCCCCCTCTCTCGTGGAGATCTATTTGATGTAATCTTCTTTTTGCGGTGTGTTTGTTGAGACTAATGAATTGTGGGTTTATGATCAAGTCTATCTATGAATAATATTTGAATCTTCTCTGAATTCTTTTATGTATGATTGGTTATCTTTGCAAGTCTCTTCGAATTATCAGTTTGGTTTGGCCTACTAGATTGGTTTTTCTTGCCATGGGAGAAGTGCTTAGCTTTGGGTTCGATCTTGCGGTATCCTTTCCCCTTGACAGAAGGGGCAGCAAGACACGTATTGTATTGTTGCCATCGAGGATAACAAGATGGGGTTTTTATCATATTGCATGAAACTATCCCTCTACATCATGTCATCTTGCTTAAGGCATTACTCTATTTTTAACTTAATACTCTAGATGCATGCTGGATAGCGGTCGATGAGTGGAGTAATAGTAGTAGATGCAGAATCGTTTCGGTCTACTTGTCTCGGACGTTATGCCTGTACACATGATCATACCTAGATATTCTCATAACTATGCTCAATTCTGTCAATTGCTCAACAGTAATTTGTTCGCCCACCGTAGAATACTTATGCTCTTGAGAGAAGCCACTAGTGAAACCTATGCCCCCCGGGTCTCTTTCTCATCATATCAATCTTCATCACTTTATTATTGCTTTGCTTTTACTTTTTACTTTGCATCTCTATACCAAAAATACCAAAAATATTATTTATCATCTCTATCAAATCTCACTTTCATAAGTGACCATGAAGGGATTGACAACCCCTAAGCGCGCTGGTTGCGTCGAGCTATTGTTTTTGTGTAGGTACGAGGGACTCAAGCGTAGCCTCCTACTGGATTGATACCTTGGTTCTCAAAAACCGAGGGGAATACTTACACTACTTTGCTGCATCATCCCTTCCTCTTCGGGGAAATCCAACGCAGTGCTCAAGAGGTAGCAATGTCGTAGCATGCGTATGCGTCCTTGGCCGCGTAGGTTATGTATGCTAGATTCAGAGGTACCTCCCATGTGTTCAGGTCGTCTTCTTTCATGTTGGCGTATCAAGGGTCGATGATGGTCTCAGCGAGGACAACCACGGAGTCCTTCTCCTGCCTGTTGCTGATGATCTTGTATTGCTTTTGGATGTCGACAAGCTTGTTGCACCAGATGGCTGAATCATCGCGTTCTTCCTTCTCTCCACCGTAGAGAAGGTGCAGTCGGCGTTGCCGATGAAAAGGGCGAATGCTCCAGAACCTGGTGCAGTCATAGGACTGAGGCGAGGCAGAGCTTCACCGAGTCTGTATCGTTGGTGTACATCACATTCAACTTGGTGCAGCCATAGGACTGAACGGCGAACTCAAAGGGGAACTCCTTGCTGAAGTCCATATCCAGCAGGCTCACCCCTCGGATCGCCATTGGAGTCTCTTCGAGTGAATGAGTGTGTAGGCGGCGGCAGCAGTTCGTTTTTCAGCTCTTGGGGAACTGGATTCAACAATAAGCTGAGTGTGTACAGGTGACAACAGTTACTACCCCTCCCTCGTCCGCTGCACGCCCGGCAGAAGATGCACCCTCGGCCACACGTCGGTTCACGAGCGGGTCTGTATTGGTACTGTAATAACAGGAGTTAGTGGTCACTTTACTTAAATTTAATTAGCTTTAATAGAAATTTATACGTAAAACAAGCAATGCATTCGCTCGTTCTATCAGTGCCACAGGATCAACATGCACAACAATTAGAATTATTATTCTCAGGACGCACACGATCAACACATTTGTCGCACTTTCACAAAGATAATACTACCAAGTTTGAACTGTTTGTTATGGTTGTTGTCCTCTGCATCATCATGCCGTGTTTCCCCGCTTGCAAGATTCAGAACCAACAGATAAGATCCAAATAATAAGTACAACAAAGATGCCTACACATCTCATTGATTCCCAGCTTGCAAGATTCAGAACCAACAAATAAGATCCAAATAATAAGTACACCAAAGATGCCTACACATCTCATTGATTCCCAGCTTGCAAGATTCAGAACCAACAAATAAGATTCAAATAATAAGTACAACAAAGATGCCTACACATCTCATTGATTCCCAGCTTGCAAGATTCAGAACCAACCCATTAGAGCCTTTTGATAAAGTGAATATCGGGATTAAATCCATCTTGGCTAGCCATGTCATACAATAGAAGAACTTGGCGAATGCTCTTGACCGTCACAACATCTGTAGTTGAGTATTCCTGTTTGCACAACATGTTTGCACAACACAAACAAGGAGAAAGGAGAGCATGATTTTGCTTTAATAGCGGCCTCCTTGAACTCAACCTCCCGCTCTACTTGGATGAGGTCTGCCTGGAGTTCCATGATTCAATTCATGCGCCTTTTTCTGCAGTTCACCTGAAATGAAGCAAAGATTGCATCATTCAGCTAGCAAGAAGTACTTGCTCTTGTGAGCTGGCAGGTTCTTCTTTAGTAGTTGCACTAAAATTGAGGAACATTAAGGTTGGCTGTCTGGCTCATGTAAGGTGCAACTATAATTTTCTTATCCTTTTGTGCAGT
The DNA here is from genome assembly GCF_018294505.1 of Triticum aestivum. Taxonomy (NCBI): domain Eukaryota; kingdom Viridiplantae; phylum Streptophyta; class Magnoliopsida; order Poales; family Poaceae; genus Triticum; species Triticum aestivum. The sequence continues at coordinate 412,930,171 of NC_057800.1, forward strand.
TCCACTAAAATAAAGTGCCATTGTGGTGACAGTGACGGCTCCATCTTGCAAAGGCTAATAAAATGTTGCACGAGATTACCAGCAGAACTTGACGGAGATTTTGGAAACTCCAATCACCATTTTGTGCAGTTCCACCAAAATTGAGAGATGTTGCCCATGTGACATTTTAGTTGAACTACACAAGACACTCATTCCAAAAAAAAGTGTTTTGTGCAGTTCACCAAAAGGTCACAATAGCAACAAGGTGAAATGGATATCCCTATCTGCACAAAAAGATAGAAAGTAAACAGTTGCTGGTCAATAAGAATATACGAAACATATACAAAATGAAAAGAAGCATCTTAATTATGTTCATGGCAATCACGCAAGGACAGTAGAAATTTTAAAACGTCAACAATGCTTTATGTTACCAGAAGCATTACGATCAACAATGAGATTCCTCAAATATGGGATTACTTTAATGGTGGCATTGCTTGTTTACCAGACACAGTAAATCAACAGCAGCTAATGAGTTGGTTTAAGGGCATGGGACCGTGGGGACACCAGGACACGTAGAAGCGTAAAGGAGCAACTTACTTATCATACTGGGGAAAATAGCAGGAGTGCCATTTGTAACACGGTTTAATTGCATCTTATCACTGGAGGCATTAGATTAGCAATAACACTGGTTAGACATCTCCCTAAGGTAACAGTGTGATCGCTTCATTTTACATGTGCCCTTACATTAACAATAGCAAAAGTTTGGTATAAGGACATGCAACAGTGGACGCATCAGCACAATGTACCTACAAGGAGGCATAAAGTGGTGATGCCGAGTTTGTTCATGCTATGTGAGGGCAGCAAACCTAATCCTGGAGACCTTGTACTATGTGAGGGTAGCAAATCTAATCCTGGAGACCTTTTACTATGTGAGGGCAGCAAATCTAATCCTGGAGACCTTTTACTATGTGAGGGCAACAAATCTAATCCTGAGAACTTTTACTATGTGAGGGCAACAAATCTAATCCTGAGACCTTTTACTATGTGAGGGCAGCAAATCTAATCCTGGAGACCTTTTACTATGTGATGGCAGCAAATCTAATCCTGGACATACTGTATTGACTTGTCCACCAGCCGCCACTTTCTATCCTTTTTTCAACCAATAATAGATCTATTCCTTATCCAGTTTGTACTGCGTTTTCCCATTATTTCCCTTTTCAACCAAGAGACCGGTTGGGTATCCGGTCTCTACTACTTTCACCATATTATTTCCTCTTTGAATCAAGTCCTAGATTCATGCTACAACTTTATCCCATTTCTTCTTTGTTTGAACAAAGCCCTAGATTCGAATGCATGAAGTAGCTTTACCTCTAATAATACTAAAAATTTAGGTGGCTTTGGAAGAGCTGATGGGCGTAGAAAAAGATGCACATGCAGACACGTGGGGAGCTGGCGCAGTAGAGCAAGGCCGCTTTCGAAGAACTTATACCTGAGGGTCGTCGGGATGTCGGCGACGGCAGGTTGGATCTGCAGACAATACGACAGGGAGGAAGAAGGGTCGGAGGACCTCCCGAGCCGGCGGTGTGTCGGAGAGAACGACACGGGCAGAGGATCTGGCCCCTCCAGCAGCTGTGGGTTTCCTCCCTCGGCGGCGATGATCGCATGAACGATGCCTGTGGTCGCCAACACCGTCTGGAAATGCTGCACGATGCGGGGCCGCAGGGCGGCGCCTTGGATGATTTAGCACAGCCAACTGCCGCTCGCGTCGATCGCCTCCATAGGTGTTTGTGGCTTCTAGTCACTTGGTCTTGGATTGGAGTGAGCAGTGTTGCGCAGAGACTTGGGAGTAGATGGATTGGAGTGGTGGGGCTATACTAGCAAGTAGTTGTACGTACTAGTACAATAGTGGGCTCACATAGCAATTTTGTCTCATGCAAGAGCCTGGCTATATGCGTGCTCCAATGTTTGCAACTGCAACGTTCGGTTTGCGCTTGGCTCTTTGCCTCTTCGAGAAGACGAACAATGATGTTACTACTACTGCTTCTACAGTGTCGAATCCACTGCTGCATGTCCGTCCACCGCGAGCGGGGCGGATAACTTGTTGTAGAAGTACTACTAAGCAAAAGCCTGTCCTTGTTTGCGAGCAACCGCGCGCATGGGTGAGGGAGAAGGCGTGTAGTAAAATCAAGCTTCTCCTTGTTGTACGAGTTGATGCGTCACATCATAGCACTGGCCCCACATGCTTGCCTCCAAACTTGGCTGAAAGACCCGCAGTGTACAATATATTTGCTACAACCTCTAATATTTACCCACCACAAATTAAAATATATGCGCCCGTATGCATCATTCTGATGCAGAGGCCAGGGAGTCCCCCCTTTTCGAAAAAACAAATTAAAATATATATTCCTGTCTTGACCAGATGAGCGTGCAAACTACAATCACCAGGGTGTCAGGTAGGTCCAGAAGACTATTTTTTTAAACTTCGAGACGGCCACATAGCATGGAGCCGACCCCAATGATTTTAAGCTTACATGCACGGTACACGCTATCCTAGACTACTCTACACATGAAACTGCCACATGAGCGCCCGGGCTGTGCTTGGCTCTTCGCCTCTTCGGGAAGTCGAACAATGATGGAGTACTACTGCACTGGAGGAGTACTACAATGCGCTTCAGGCCATCTGACACGGATTGAACTGCTGCATGTCCACCGCATGCGGGAGGGAGAGCATGTAGCGAAAGCTTCTCCTAGTCTTGCCAGCCACCACGCTCATGGGCGAGGGAGGGACGCTCCTGCCTTTGCGTGTATGACAGGTGGGCCCGACAGGTGTGTGGCCAACCTGTCATACAGCCAAAGGCAGGTGCAGTTAAGTCCGCGAGGGAGAGGATAATCAAACTTCTCGTTGATGTACGAGTTGACGCGACACATCAAAGCACTACACTCGATATATTTAAATAATTTGTGTTTACCGATGCATTAATTACAACGCATGCATGCATGCCGTGACTCTCCTTTTGATACTTGCATGTGTTGAGTTAGTGCACCTTGAAGTAGTATAAAATATGTGACGGTAAAGCTTTGTAATACCCCGGCCCAAGTCGAGAGATGGTTGTGGACGAGGAGGGCGAGATCATGCAGACCGAACAGGACCCGACGATGGAGCTCTCTAAGGTCTCGATGGACCTCACCGTGCTCCACTGCCCCTTGTGCCTCCGCCCCTTGACGCCTCTAGTGTATGAGGTTCGAATACACCTCGTCCGTTCGGCTGATTGAGCAAGGTGCAGGTTTCTTGATTGATGTGTTGTTCGATTGATTTCTGCAGTGCAAGGGAGGGCACCTGGCCTGCGTGGACTGCCGCGTCGAGCGCCCCGGGAACCAGCGGCAGTGCCAGAAGTGCGAGCGCGACGGTGGCTTCGACGTGCGGAACACGGGGGTGGACTCCGTCCTTTCGTCGGTGAGGGTGGAGTGCCCGCATGAAGGGTGTGGGCTCTATGTCACTTACCACAAGCTCGCCGATCACCAGAGCGTGTTTCCGCTCGCGCCCTGCAAATGCCCCGTGCCCGTCTGCGGCTACGAAGGCCTGCCGCCAGCGCTCTACCACCACATCAGCACCGCGCATCCCATGCCCGTGCACAGGATCCAGTACGGCAAGGTGCTCCAGCTGCAAGTGCCACTGTCGGAGCCACGGCTCTTGCTGTTCGCGAAGGAGGACCGCCACACGTTTTTCTTGGTTGGCGGCATGCTCGACATCGGCACGCCTATCACCGTGTCGGTCGTCTGCATCAGAGCGGGGGCATCCCCACTGCCGCACTACGTGGCCAAGCTGTGGGTGAACAGCCCGCCGGGGGAGCCCAAAGGCACGACCAACACTGTCAAGGTGGAAATGAAGGTGACAAGCAACAAGGATCCCGGCGACGTCGACGTGCAGGAGCTGACCTTCTTGATAGTTCCGCCCAAGCTGCTGGTCGGGGCTAAGCTTGTGTCCCTCCACATTCAGATTGACAAGCTCACGTCCTAAATGTTTCTACAGTGCCTTTTGTTTATCTTAGTAATATGCTAATATAGGGATTACCTTGGTCTACTTTAGCTTAAGAAATGGTGGGTTTTGGTGGCGATGCAACAATTACTTCGACATCAAATCAGTAATTTCCAACAGTCGAACGGATATTTTGTGTCTGTTGGATATGAAGTTCCTTTGGGTAAGAAGTACTACTTGTCATCAAAATGGATAAAAGGAGATGTATGTAGATGTATTTTAGTTCTAGATACGTCCCTTTTTATCCATTTTGATGACAAGCACTCCCTCCGTTCCACAATACATGCCTTCCATTTGTCAAAATATAGATGTATCTAGACATGTTTTAGTATATAGGTACATCCATGATAGAGCCAATCAGATGGTTGAGAACACTACAATCGTAGCTACATATGCGTGTGTGACTCCCAGATGCAGAGGCCGGGGGTCATCATCCTCCTTTTCGAGAACAAACAGACGCGTGTGTGAGAGGACGAGTGCGTGCGTGCACCTCTACTCTTCCTGTATAACGTACTACTAAACTCAGAGTACAAGTTTTTGTGGGTGGCACGATGGTGCGTGCGAGAAGTCCCGAGAGATAGGTTTAATGCGTCTGAAAAAAGACTAGCCTAGAGCTCGCCATGCGGCTATTCCTGTCGAACGCCCCATTAACCGTAAGATATGTATACGACGGTGCCAGTTATTGCACGTACACAGTAGTACTCCCTCCTTTCCGGTTTATAGGGCTTAATTCAAAAATCTCACCAACCAAGATGGTGAGTGGTGGAATATTTTTTGTAGTTTGCAAAAGCACCTAATTAATGCTCTTGTTTTTCTCAAAAAATTATGTTTATCAATGCATTAATTGCAATGCATGCATGCATAAAGTACATGCATTGGTCAATTTTCTCTTAATACTTGCATGCAATGATTTAATGCACCTTGGAATCTGAACGTGTGTTGGGGAACAACCAAATTGAGCCTTATAAAATGGAAAAACTAAAATTTGAATTGCAAATTACTCCATGCTATATTGAATTGCAAACATGTTCACACCGATCACAACCTAAATGGTTTCCCACTTAGGAGCGTATTAGTACTCGGTTATAAATACTAGTATGCCAAGATGACTACACATTCCTCCTCAACTCCTCATCCACAAAAACAAACAAGTCATTCAGCATCCTTCCCTTGCGTCTGCCATGGACAGCGTGAGTTCTGGGTCGAGAGATTGCCACCAGGGAGAGGCGAGCATGGAAGCGGAAGCACGAGAGATGTCCCGCCTCGCTGCGAGAGCAGCCGACATGTCCCGCCGTGCGGAAGTAGCAGCACAGAGGTCCCGCCGCGCCGTCGATGCAGCAGACTGGTCCAGCCGCGCCGCGAAAGCAGTAGAGATGTACCGCCGCACCATGAAGGCAGCAAAGATGTCCCGCCGCATCGCGGCGGCCTGGGAAAATTTCTCGCGGGCAGGCGACGACTGTTACAGGTGCATGCATGCAATCGTCCATAGCCAGATGGATCAGATCTCCGGCTGGGCGGGGTTGCAGGACAACTTGAAAGCCTCGTTTGAATAGGCTACCAGCGTCATCCGGCAACTAAGGGAGGGCAATGAGAGGCTTCGTGCTGAGCGCGACCTGCTGAGGGAGAAGATCGTCCGAAGTGCAGACCAGCAGGAGGAGACCAGTGCCTTGTTGAAGAGGACCGGCGTCATCGTCAAGAAACTTATGGACGAGAATGACATGCTCCACAACGAGCGCCAAAGGCTGGTGGAGGAATCTGTGGATGTTCTCAAGCAGCGTCTTGAGGACACGAAAGAGCTCATCACCACTCGCTGCGGAGACTAGTTCCCGCGGTTTACAACAACGCATCAAGAAAGTAGAGATCAGCGAGCCAGATCCTCGTCTTCCTTCTTCTTTTGCCCTTGTGTATTTTGGGCATAGCCGCATGTGGCTTTTTTAATTATCTTTCTAATTATGTAAGACAATTAATCGTCCTTATCTTTCTGTGGAAGATCAATGTTGCAAGGCTAGAATGAAGAAAACTCTTGCTGTAGCGACCCTGACGTTGCTGTTCTTCTAGTTGCTGCTGGGCTTCCTTTAGTTTCCTGGTTTCTTTTGATGTAATAATCGATTTAGGATGTGGATTGTGTCGTCGGTTCTGAAATGTTGGGTTCTAGCCCGGATGTTTGGCCTTTGTTGGCCTCTTGGGATGTTGCGATTTCAATCTGGTAGCTTTTAGTCCTTCGTGTTACGCTGGAGTTGTGCTGAACTTCTTGTGAATTGTGGTGGTTTTCAGTAATAAAAGTCGGAAGGGGCAAGCCCTTCTTTGATCAAAAAAAAATTAATCGTCCTTATATATTCATCAGTCTTGCTATAAGTCATAGTAGATGCTATATAGATCCGTTGGATCTTACATCAAGATCTGTGCTTAGATTTTGTTTTTTCTCTCTTAAATCTCAGTCGAGGGAGACATGGCCATGCCATTAAACAGAGGCTCAGGCGCCATTCATGGAGACCTTGGGAGAGAGGTGGACGGCAGATGGAGGTCAAAGGGCTCTCCTCTTGATAAGCATGCGCAGGGGTCTGATCGCACGCCTCTCGTACTCAAATAGCTACCCTGCACGGCGGCTCCTAGCTAATAAAAAATGGGGACGTGAGGCGGCACGTAAATGGTACTAGTAAGTAGAACGCCCACGGTTTCAATAATACTTGTGTTTCCGATTGTAACATGATAGCACTTGTTCCAAAATGACTTTGTTAATTGTTAATGTGCGTGCCCTCGCAAATCGGACTGCAAATTTACCACAGCATGTTGGTGCCATGTCATGGCACTAAGCCAAGTTTCATTATTTTCATGCGTGTTTTGGATTTACAAGAATTAAAAACTAAGTTTCTCAATGTTTCCAACCCAGCCACGACGCCCAGAATTTTGAATTTCATTCCCATTTCTTGCATGGAACCTAGAAATTTACCCGAGGACACACATGTGATTTTTCAACCAACTTTGGTGCACTGGAACATGTGCTTGTATTTCAAATTTGAACTATGCACACAAAGGTGACACGTTCCCTCCCAAAACCACGAGCCTTCTTGAGAGAAGCTCCGATTTGCAAGAAGCTTATACCAAAAGTTGTTCCTATTCAGCCAATTTTTTTACCACGGCATGGTACTACCATGACATGACACCATGCCAAGTTTCATGATTTTAAAACCAAGTTTCTCAATGTTCTGGACCGAGCCACGATGCCCAGATGTTTGAATTTTATTCTCATTTTTTGCATGGGACCTACTCCCTCCTTCCATCTATATAGGGCCTAATGTGTTTTTCAAGACAGCCTTTGACTATTGACAAGATTAATAGCACATGAGATGTATACTATGAAAATTATATTATTGGAAGCTCCTTTGACATACAAATTTGAAGGTATGCTTTGTGTAAGTTGCATGGCATATATTATTGCTCTAACATTTGGTCAAAGTTAGCCTCGAAAAACGCATTAGGACCTATATAGATGGAAGGAGGGAGTAGAAATTCACCCGAGGACACAAATGTGATTTTTCAACCAACTTTGGTGCACGGGAGCATGTGCTTGTAGTTCAAATTTGAATTATGCACATTAAATGACCAAAAACTCAATTAATGTGTAAATAAGGCCAAACGAAGCCGGAATAATTCCAAATTTAATAGGGCACTCATGTAGTTCTATGTTGCCTTTGTAAATAAACTCAAGGGGGACAACGTATATCGTTTCGCACTCAAAGGTGGCACGTTCCCTCTCAGAACCACGAGCCTTCTTGAGAGAAGCTTCGGTTTGCAAGAAGCTTATACCAAAATCTGTTCCTATTCGACCAATTTTTTTACCCCAACATGGTAGTACCATGACATGACATCCAAGCCAAGTTTCATGATTTTCAGACGTGTTTTGGATTTACAAGAATTTTAAAACCAAGTTTCTCAATGTTCTCGGCCGAGCCACGATGCCCAGATGTTTTAATTTTATTCTCATTTCTTGCATGGGACCTAAAAATTCACCCGAGGACACAAATGTGATTTTTCAACCAACTTTGGTGCACAAGAGCATGTGCTTGTAGTTCAAATTTGACTTATGGACATTAAGTGACCAGAAACTCAATTAATGTATAAAAAACGACAAACGAACCCGGAATAATTCCAAAATTTAACAGGGCACTAATGTAGTTCTATGTTGCCTTTGTTAAGAAACTCAAGGGGGGCAGCGTATATCGTTTCACACTCAAAGGTGGCACGTTCCCTCTTAGAACCACGAGCTTCCAAATCGGCCCAATTTTTTTACCACAACATGTTAGTGCCATGACATGACACCATGCCAAGTTTCATGATTTCTAGGCGAGTTTTGGATTTACGTGAATTTAAAATCAAAGTTTCTCGATGTTCTCGGCCGAGTCATGACGCCCAGATGTTTGAATTTTATTCTCATTTCTTCCATGGACCTAGAAATTCAACCAAGGACACACATGTGATTTTTCAACCCACTTTGGTGCACCGGAGCATGTGCATGCAATTCATATTTAGATTATGCACATTAAAAGTCCAGAAACTCAATTAATGTATAAAAAGGCCAAATGAACCCGAAATAATTCCAAAATTTAATAGGGCACTCATATAGTTCTATGTTGCCTCTGTAAATAAAATCACGGGGGAGGCAGCGCATATCGTTTCGCACACAAAGGTGACACGTTCCCTCTCGGAACCACGAGGCTTGTTGAGAGAATCTCCGGTTTTGCAAGAGGCTTAAACCAAAACTTGTCCCAATTCAGCCAAAAAATATACGTATGAAAACAGGGTTTAGATTATCCCAAACATCTCGCTACCTAGACCAATAATGTACTATGATTTGAATTCAACATAAAATGGATACAAATATTTGAATTGGAGAGCGTATGGTACATGTAGTTCATAGTGAAATATGATTACTACTATATGTATGTTTTTTGTTATCAAGATAATATTAAAATTACTATATAACTTGACAACAATCGTATTCAAATAAGGAAAATTGACTCAAATTTAGTCCATATGGTAGACGACAATATATATGTTCACATGGTGGACTAAAATGTTCATATATGATGGAAGATCAAAATGTACGACTACATCAATTATAAACCGCAAGGTCTCCTAACGATATATTCGAATTCAACATAACGTGGATTATAAAATTGAAATTCGAGATCATGGCATCTGTAATCATATAAAAAGGGACATTACTCTTTATTTGGTGGGAATTGATTTGTTTTTTGTTGTTGTTGAGGGAAGTGCGAATCGATTTGGTACTGTGCAGGGTAATCTTGTTCTCCCGATTTTTTTACATTTTTCTTGTAGTTTTTTCAATGGCATCTATAGCAATATAGTAAAAGGGGACATGACTCTCTTGTGTCTTGTATGAATTGTTTTTTTACACGTTAAGTTTGTTCTGCCGAACAAGGAATCCGCACCTTGTTATCCCAGAATTTTCAAGCTCGAGTATCTTTTGTCTCACCTGCTTTGAAACTCCCGCTTCTTCAACCCGCGCCACGCATTGTTATCCCAAAATTTGGACGCGTGCGAGAACTCCCTCCTCATCCGAAATCGCTCCTATAGCCCAGACACACGAAATCCCCCTTCTACCCCTCAGCCGAAAATGAAGCTCCATGTCGCAGTGTCAAAACCGGTGGGGGTACGCTGGTAACTTACCCTACATTTCGGACAAGCACGTCCCTAAGCTTGGCTCCCCCTCCCCCTTCGCCCCCCATTCGTACACCGAGGTCACCAAAACCCGCGAAACCCCACGCTCCTCCGTCGGCCTCCCGACCGCCGCCCAGCCGGAGACTCTTCCCCGACTACGTCGTCCACCGCAACAGCTCGCCGTCCCTCATCCACCACACCGGATGAGGATTCGTTGTCGATCTCGTCATCCCGCCGGATCAGCTGCCCCGTCCTCCACCTCCAAGGAGCTGCCCCGAGGTTCGCCTCGTCTATCGCGCCACCTCAATCCCCACAACGCCGTCTTGACCCACCCCACCGGAACCGCATCACCCTCACCAATTCCTCCAATGAAGCCGAGGCCAACTCGGCGCCACCAAGGAGGTTCTGCACTCACCGCTACATTTTATCTTTTATTCGATCTCACGGGGCTGCCGGTGCTCGATACCGAGCATACATGGCGTGTCTCCATCGACGGTGCCGTCGCCGACCACATCATCCATGGCGTCTCTCCCCCATGTCGTTGCTTCCTCGGTGGTGACTTCCAGAACGGCACTAGCTGCAGCTGCTCCGGCTCTTGCTCGCACTGCGAATCTGTTCTTGCTGTCGGTCGCGCTGCTGCACTGCTCCTGCTTTCGTTCGTGATGCTGCTCTGCTCTTGCTCTCGCTTGCGCTGTTGCTACTATTGCACGACCTTCAGCAGCTACAGGAGTTGCTGCTTTAGAACTCGCTCGCGGTGCTACTGCACGACTTGCTCTCTGCTAGTGCATTCCCTGCTCAAGCGTCTGCTGATTTAGATCACTGCTTCTCTGCTACTAGTGCTCGAACGCCCTAAACATCTATTGCAATGCTCTGTTACTAGTTCAATCAGTTTCGACAGTAAAATTCAGTTTCAACTGTGAAGTTCTTTTTCTTCAGGTAAGTTCAGAGTGAACAGTACTTACAACATCTGTCGGAGCGGCCGTGGCATGGCTGATGCGTTTTACATCTAGCACTTTTTGGTGATGTATTTTACATCATCTATTGCAGATGATATTAGGGTCCCACTTCAGATTAACATTGTCTGTCTTGTCATGCTTCAGCCTCGTCGCCGTACACCTTAGGGGAGCTGCTCCAATGATGGAACCGTCCATCACAGCGGAGCAGTACCCTCGGCGCCGTTTCCAGAGGCCTCGGATCTTCTTCCCCACCTCCGACAGTCACACTAGCATCATCACCATCCTCCACGTCCAACCCAGATGCTGAGGTCCACAAGGCTATGCCAAAGAGGTTGTACACTCATCGCATCACTTTGTTTCTCCATTCCTCTGTTCTTCCAATTCATGTGAGCCAAACACCCAGGTTGACTGAAATCCTATGTTTCCAAATGCTCTGTTTTGCACATGCATTCCTATCCTATTCCTGTGTTTTTCCTATCCCTGCGTTTATAGAATCCTCCAATTCTAAGGATCCCTTATAGATTACTTCATTTTCAGATAGGCGTCAAAGAAAACTCTGTGTGCTATGTCCTGCTCCTGCCGTGCCGTCATCCACCCCACCTGAGGTGCACCATCGACAGAAGCGTTCACTGCAACAGAGATCCCCCCTGCAGACTTCCTTTCGCCGCCTCAGATCATCTTCCCCATTGCCAGCAGCCACGCCAACTGCATTACCATCATCGACTGAGCAAATGAACCTGAGGACTACACAGTTCCGGAAGAGAGGGCGCAGTCTTTCGTGTTTACTTACGTTATACATCGGTTATCATTAGCTGCTACTTTATCGTTCAATCTTGAGTTTTGAATTGCCCATGGGTCTCATATCGAGCCAGCAACGAATAGTATCTGTCTACTATCTGGTTCATTTGGGGTCTTCTATGTGGTTCATGTTGGGTGGGCAACAAACAACAGATGGTCCATTGTCTATCTTTTTAAACTGAAGCTATAATCTACCTGCTATCATTAGTTTTGGATCCATCCACTCGTTTGCTACCATTAGTCTTGATTTTTGCATGCACCCCTTAGGCCTTACAAACTCTAACTATTTTTATTATTATGCATGTCAGATATTGTACACAATCATACTGAACATGTAGAGAAAAAGAGAAGACCATTGCGTGCGAATATAATGTCATGCAGACGCCGCTCCATGGTGGGCGAAGTGCCCCCCCTCCAGATTGTATTTCAGAGGAAGATAACTATTCAGATGGAGATTCAGAAGGAGCCGACCACGCCAGTTTACCACCTGAGGTGTTTGCTCTAACCTGGCATGCTGATGTTGGTCATATCATGCATATGGCGCCTTGCATTGCTTACATTGTACATCTTATATGTCATCAGCTTAGTTTAGGTTTGCTTTGTGTGAATGCCACCTGTTTGGTTTCTATATCATACTCCCACCATTCCTAAATATTTTTCTTTTTAGAGATTTCAACAAGTGACTACATACGGAACAAAATGAGTGAATCTACACTCTAAAATATGTCTATATACATCCGTATGTGGTAGTCCATTTGAAATCTCTAAAAAGACAAATATTTAGGAACGGAGGGAGTATATGGGAATTATGCAATGCCATCTTCTGTAGCCAGGCATCATATACGTGAATCATGCAATGCCATCCTGTTTAGCCAGTCATCGTATATGTGAATTGTATCGTGCCATATTTTTTTCCATAATGCATTCCATTTGTCAATAATGTTTATACATTAATCTACTCTTCCTGTGCATCAGCCATTTGAGTCGGTCATGGGAAAATCTGGAGTGAAAAAAAGGTCTTCTGAGCAGTCAGTGCTACCTGTCGATGCAAATTTCTTGCTGGTTACAGATAGCTCCTCAGAGGCGGATTCAGAGAGAGATGACCAGTCGTATCCCCCCCCCCCC
>NC_057800.1:412942960-412952033 GCF_018294505.1 Triticum aestivum
CCCCCCCCCCCCGAGGTGCATGCTCTAACTTGGCTGGGTTATATTGCTCATATCATGCATATGGTGTCTTGCATTGCCGCGCCATCTGCTTAGATTAGACATGCTTTGTGTGAATGCCTCCTGTTTGCTTTCTATATCAGATATGTGTATTATGCAATGCCATGTTTTTCAGCCAGTTATCATATATGTGAATTATGCACCGCCATGGAGCCAGGCATCATATATGTGAATTATCTCATGCCATCTTTTTTTTCATTACGTATTCCATTTGTCGACAATCTGTGTATATTGAACTACTCTTCATGTGTATCAACCATTTGAGCCGGTTATGGAAAAATCTGGAGTGAAAACAAGGTCTTCAGAGCAGGCAATGGTACCTATTGAAGCATATATCTCGATGGTTATAGGGAGCTCCTCAGAGGAGGATTCGGAGACAGATGACTAGTCCTATATCCCACCTGAGGTGTATGCTCTAAGTTGCAATGTTTATATTTCTCATATGATGCATATGGTGTCTTGCATTGCTTAGTTTAGACATCATATGCACAATATTGAATTCTATCTGCTTAGTTTAGAGATCATACATGCGAGTGCCAGCTGCTTAGTATATGAATCAATTATGTCAATTATATCATGCCATCTTGTATACTTAGACAACATGTATGTGAATTATTTCATCCCAACCTATTTTAGAAAGACATCATATAGTTTTGTCATGTCATCCTGTTTAGGTACTCATCATATGTTGAATTATGCCATTATATCCTGTTAAGTTATCCATCATATATGTGAAACTGTGTCATGCTATCCTGTTTAGTTAGGCATCATATATGTGAAATTGTGTCATGTTGTCCTGTTTGGTTAGACAACATATATGTGAATTACCACATCTGTCTATCATACAATGTCTGTACGTTCAATTTATTTTCTTGTTTATCAGCCATTTGAATTGGAGGGGGTGATGGCAGTATCTAAGGGAGCAAAAACCTGTTCTTCACAAAAGACAGTGCTACCCATCGATGAAGATAGAACCATGGTTGTACTGGCCCACAAACTAGCCGCACCACACATAATCGAGACTCTTCCAGATTGCACACTTACACCGTTGGGCAGAGAACCAGCTACAACCCATCTAACCGCAACCCCAGCGGATAGTAACCCACTTATAGTTGACAAAGCACCATGTCCACCACAGAGTACCCCGACACGAGCAGTTTGTAGAGGTACTGCAGTGCCCAAAGCACGAAGACCACCAGAGCTAACCCAAACTCCACATTTAAAGCAGAAGAGCAACTGTTCTCAGGTCAGATCCCGTAGCTATGGTCCATACTCTGCTGTTGCATCACTGTATTTACTCATACCAACTACTTTCGAATTTGAAGGATCCAATTGAAACTCCAATGGCGCAACAGGTATGTTTTAAACCTATTTCTTTAACTGGATTGCTGTTCTAACTTCTTGCTCTATGTTGATTTCAGTTTAAGTTGTATAAACAGTTATGTTCTCATGTGATGCACATTACAAGTGCTGCCAATGTTGTGTAGTTTCTCACACTTATATTCTGTCTATGCTGTTGTGTCTTAAAAATATATGAGTTGAACTGTGTCTCTATCTTGATTAGGGAACATAAACTAGAATGATATGGATAATACAGTGACCATAGCACATAGATATATGTTTGTTTCATGCTGTTATCCTGTCCACCTTACTACTGAACCGGTTTACCAAAATGAGTTTCGTATACTACAAGCTAAACCTGTGATGTGTCTGCTTGTTTCTCTTGTAGTATGCAAACAGAATATTGAAGAAGAGCACCCCACTATGCAATGGTAGAGAAAGTAATGCAAATAAGGTTCAAGATAGTGAGACAAACCTGTTGGTCTCCAAGAAAGGTGATAAAAACAATCTTGTAGACAGTGAGAAAACCCCACAGTCATGCGTTGATGTAGTGTTCGAGTTACTGGCCAATACCGTTGGCACAAGCTCTTTGAACTCGCTGCCTGAATCACTTCGGCTTCTTCAGTCTTAGCTACAAGCTGAAAGGCATCAGTCAGCTGTGCTACGGCAAGAAGCCGAAGGGCTGAGGAAGTCCCTGCAGAATCCAGATGCATACTTTCTTGTGCAACAGCAAGCGCTGGAGGATTTAAGCGCCAAATAAGATAAAGTTAATAAGCTTGCTAAGCATCTTGCTAGCATTATGGATACCCAAGATATTGTTTCTTGAACTCTTCTGAAGTGGTTTTAGTTCTGGACTTGTTTTGCTGCGGCGTTTATATGCTGCTTTGATCCCTATATTTGCAATGGTGGTGAACTTTGATGCCCAGTGGATGTAATATGTGTAATAGACGTGATAGCCTAACATAAGTTGCTTGCTTATTTATTTCCTTGTTGTCTTGTTTATTTGTTTGCTTGTAGTCAGTGTAGTTCTTTCTCCGCGGTTTGCTAGTGGCTGCAATAACCTATTTTTTAAAACTAGGCCACAATAACCATGGGCTAATATTTACTTTAGTGACACTGGGCCTCCTACGGGCCATAGAAACAGTGGGTCTTCTACGGGCCATAGAAACAGTAGGCCTTCTACGGGTCATAGAAACAATGGGCCTTCTATGGGCCGTAGAAACAATGGGCCTTCTACGGACCGTATCATCAATGGGCCTTATACGGGCCATATGATCAATTGGCCAAATATGGGCCAATAACAGGCCGCTATGGCCATAAACGGGCTAGAGTTGGAATCGTCCGTTCATGGGCCAACCATAACGGGCCATCGTTAATAGGCCGTATTTGATGATGCTATGAAAACGGCCCAACATATTAACGGACCACAAACGGGCCGACTGTAACCACGGGCTGAATTTGGCCCACAAGAAGAAAATGACAGTAACGGCCCGTAAGTAAACGAATGCTGGAAATGAGCCCAAGAATAAATGGGCTCTGAGAAGGCCGAAAGATAACATGGGCTGGAAATGGCCCAACGGAATAACGGGCCGTTAATGGGTATAAAGTGATACATTGTTCATTACGGGCCAGTTTCCCCACGGGCCGTTAATGGGTGTAAAGTCATACATTGTTCATTACGGGCTAGTTTCACCATGGGCCGTTAATAGGCCAAGAGTTACATAGCGCCTCATATGGGCCAAAAGACGTCATGGGCCATACATGGGCTAGAAGTGAAAACGGGCTGGAATCATATTAGATGGCCCAGATGACGCTACTGGGCCTAATTCGGATAGGGCGTAACGGGCCTTGGGTTAGCAGGCTATAAATGGGCTATATGCGAACATGCCGTTAATAGGCTTTCCATGGGCCGGCCAGCCACCTTTTGACCAAGTCAAACGGGCCGGCCTTTTCACAGGAATGGGCCTCTGTTGGGCCGTGCCATGTGTCGACGTATCATAGGCACCTTCTGTCCAATGAGTGGATGACATCTGTCCCAACGATGAGCCGACACGTGTTTCCTCCAGCCAATGATGATTTTACACGTGGAAAATCCCCATTGGTCAGGGCTGTTAACGGGTTATCGGATCCAAAACCCGACCTGATAGCTTAACGGCGTTTCGTTACGGTGGATGCCACGTGTCGGTCACCCTTGATGAAAGCACTTCTGTGACACGCGATTTATCGTCATGGAAGTGCACACTTCCGTGATGATAATTTTGGTAATGTCATGGAACACTTCTATGACAGCACATGTATGACTATCTTGATTCTGTCATAAAATCGTCATGGATGTACATGCATGACAAAAAACGCGACCTACTATGACAAACACGTATCATCACGGAAGTGTATTTTTTTTGTAGTGTGGAGTCGACGATCTGGTCGATGCGCAGGAGCGGGAACGGATCTTGGGGGCAGGCCTTGTTGAGGTTGGTGAAGTCGACGCACATCCGCTCCTTCCCGCCTTTCTTAGGGACGACGACGGGATTTGCCAGCCACTCTAGGTAGCGAACCTCGCGGATGACACCCGCGGCCTCCAGCTTGCAGGTTTCTTGGACGATGAAAGCTTGCTTCTCAGTGGACTACCGCCTCGCCTTTTGCTTCACGGGGCGTATGTTGGGGCACACTTTCAGGTGGTGTTCTATCACCTCTCTTGGGACCCCCACCAGCTGATCGGGCTCCCAAGCGAACACTTCCTTGTTTGCGCGCAAGAACTTTACCAATGCCTCCTCCTGATCAGGCTCGAGGTTGGCGCCTATGGTAAAGGTTGCCCCTGCGGACCCGTCCTCCTCGACTAGCACTCGCTTGGTTTCTGCTTTGTCCAGAGTGAAAAACTGCTTCTCTTGGTTGGTGCGACTCCCTTGGCCTTGGAGGTGTCCGAGTCGGAGGGCTGCACTGTTGCGGCGGTCTTGAGGGCGAGCTTGAGCGTCATCAAGGCTTCCTTGGCGCCCCCCTTGATGGTGAGGACACCCTCGCTCCCCGACATCTTCATGAGGTTGTAAGCCAGATGGGTTGCTGCCATGAACTGGGCTAGAACTGGGTACCCAAGGATGGCGTTGTACGGGAGGCCGATGTGGGCGATGTCAAAGTCGATGAGCTCGATGCGGTAGTTGTCGCGCGTGCCGAAGGTCACGGGGAGGCGGATATGCCCCAAGGGGTAGGCAGAGCCTCCACCGACCCCCGAGAAAGGCTTGCTAGGGCGAAGCCGCTCGAGCGGTACGTGAAGAAGACTGAAGGCCTCGACGGGGAGCACGTTGAGGATGGCGCCGCCGTTGATGAGCGTCTTGGTGATGGATACGTGGCATATGGTGGGCGTGCAAAGCATTGGGAGCGCACCCGAGCCGAAGGTGGAGGCGGGATGATCCCCTGAGTCGAAGGTGAGGTCAGCCTCGGGCGCGGCCCAGCCCGGCGGAGCCCCCGGGTGCTTGGAAATGGTGCTGATTTGGCGAAAGAACTGCTTGACGTGACGATCTGAGGGTGGTGCTTGCGAGTTGCCGAGGAGGGCCGCAACCGCGTGGTGCGCCGGTGCCCCGTAGCGCCCAACGAAGAGGTCACGCAGCTCCTCCCAAGATGCCACCGTGGATCCGGGGAGGTTGAGCAGCCAGGCACGCGGGGCGTCAATGAGGGCCATAGGAAGACAGTTGGCCATGACCTTGTCGTCGCCCCGGCCTTAAGGACGACTTCCTCATACGCCAACAAGAAAGCCGATGGGTCCGCCGCGTCGTCGTAGCATGGCGGCATCTCCAACTTGAAATTGGGCGACCACTTTACCTGCCGCGGGGCAGGAGCAAGGGCTCGGAGACCCCGAGCGCCACTGTGGGCGCCCGTAGATCCAGCCGGCGGAGCGGCGCCAGCCATGGAGAATGGGTGCGAAGATGGTGGAGCGCGAATCGACAGAAGGAAACTCCGGCGTACCCCCTACCTGGCGCGCCAAATGTCGGATCACGGGTTCCGGCAAAACCCTCCAGGTTCGAACACAGGGGTGCGTGCGAAGATCTCCCCCCTACCGATCCAAGTCCTAGCTCAGCTAAGATCTTACGAACTAACTCGACAAACTCACAGCATAAGGGACACAAGATTTATACCGGTTCGGGCCACCGTTGTGGTGTAATACCCTACTCCAGTGTGGTGTGGTGGATTGCCTCTTGGGCTGAGGATGATTAGTACAAGGGGAAGAACAGCCTCCTGAGGAGAGGTGTTCTTATGCTTGGTGAATTCGTGGTTGTCCTGGTATCTCTTGGCCAAACTGGTCTATCTATCTTCCTCCTGGCTACGGTGGTGGCTAGTCCTATTTATAGAGGCCCTGATCCTCTCCCCAAATATTGAGCGGGAAGGGAGCCAACAATAGCCAAGTTGAAAGGGGACAGCTAGTACAGCTTATCCTGCCAAAAGCAGTCTTCGCCTGTCAAAGGCTCTGGTGGTGACGCTGTCTTAGGCTCCACGGTGACCTCCGTCTTGCCATCCTTCTGGTCTTGGTCTTGTTGCACTGATATGGAAACCTTTACTTGACGCCTCAGTACTCCGCGCCTGCGCCTGCTTCCTTAGCACCGAAGAGGAAACAAGGACACTGCACGCTGGCGCCCGCCTGGCCTTGGTCGTCATGGCTCACGTCACTGGAACCTCGTGAGGTTTGCCTAGCCTTAAACCCTCCACCCCTCACGAGCCAGCCTGATGAGGCCGCTCCTGAAGAGGTCTTGTGTCATCCGCCTCGCGAGGCTTGGCCCCTCACGAGGGTCTTGAGTCTTTGCTGGTGAAGATGGGTCGTGCGAGCCTGCTCGCAGAGCCACGCCGTGGGCCACAGGAAGGCAAGTCTAGGGACCCCATTCCCAGAACGCTGACATAATTGAGTAACGGAGAGCTCAAATAAATTTTGCAAAATACTGTTAATAGATCTAGAAAGAATTGGTCCAAGAAACTTGATGATGCATTATGGGCTTATAGAACTGCATATAAAAATCCTATGGGTATGTCTCCATATAAAATGGTTTATGGTAAAGCATGTCACTTACCTCTTGAATTAGAACTAAGGCATATTGGGCTATTAAAGAGCTCAATTATGA
Source organism: Triticum aestivum (assembly GCF_018294505.1). Lineage (NCBI taxonomy): Eukaryota > Viridiplantae > Streptophyta > Magnoliopsida > Poales > Poaceae > Triticum > Triticum aestivum. Next base: position 412,949,461 of record NC_057800.1, read on the forward strand.
TTTCAAACTTGCCGGTGAGAAGAGGTTATTTGACATTAGCTCACTTGATGAATGGAGAACCCGGGCCTATGAGAATGCCAAGCTGTTTAAAGAAAAAGTTAAAAGATGGCATGATAAAAGGATACAAAAACGTGAGTTCAATGTAGATGATTATGTGTTGCTATACAATCCTCGTTTAAGATTTTTTTGCAGGCAAACTTCTCTCTAAATGGGAAGGTCCTTACATTATCGAGGAGGTCTATCGTTCCGGTGCCATAAAAATCAACAACTTCAAAGGCACAAATCCGAAGGTGGTGAATGGTCAAAGAATCAAACATCATATCTTAGGTAATCCCATGAATGTTGAAACTAATATTATTGAAACCGTAACCCCGGAGGAATGCATAAGGGACACTTTCCAGAATGTTACAGACTCCGAAAAGGAATAGGTATGTGGTACGGTAAGTAAACCGACTCCAAAAAAGTTCTAATGGCAATTGTTCTCCATTTTGGAATATTTAAGAAAATAGGAAAATAAGAAGCAGACCGAAAAGGACACGGGGCTTCCACGAGGGTGGAGGGCGTGCCCTACCCCCTTGGGCGCCCCCTGCCTCGTGGGCACCTTGTGTGCCCTCTGGACTCCGTTTTCTTGCACGATACTTCTTTTAGTCGGTAAAAATTCATTATATAACCTTCCGAAGGTTTTAACCACCGTATCACGCAAATATCTCCTATCTTTGTTTCGAGATTTCCTGCTGCAGAATTGAGCAACATGTCGTCCCAAGATTCAGAAGGAGAAAACTATGTGGCTGATTACCTTGAAGATCCTAAGGTCTATGGGGATGTGGAGCATTGTGGTTGGACTACGGAAGTAGAAGAGCACTATGAACCTAAGGGAAAGGAGGAGACGAGCTCAGATGAAGATGAAGTCCCACTACCTCAACCCGGGGACATGCATGTGGAGTTCAGAAAGTCAAGCCTCCCGGATAGAGCAAAGAAACCTAAGATAGAGTTTATCCCTTTTCGCCTCTTGCAGGAAAACAAGCAGGAATTATGCAAAAAGATACTAAGCCTAGAGCAGGAGATCGATGACCTGAGGGATCAAAACTCTATCCTCAAGCGCAAATTAAGGAAGAAGCCTACGCCATCAACAAAACCATCATCTTCTTCACCAGCAAAGAAGAACTGAGCCTCTGGTATGGGCACTCCCCTTGGCAACTACCAAGCTTGGGGGAGTGCCCCGGTATCGTATCACCATCACTTTTATCTTTACCGTTTTTTAGTTCGATCCTTTTGATAATATCTTGATCTAGTAGAATAAAGTTTTAGTATGGTCTATTGTGATTTTTTCTTTATGATCTTCTTATGTAATCGAGTCCATGAGCTATATATAATAAAGATTAGTGTTGAGTCAAGGGCTTGATTATTTTGCTATGAGGGAATAGAATTAAAGAGAAGAAATAAAAAGAAATACAGAGATCATATGGATATTATGGAGAGTAATGAACTCACATATAAAGAGTATGATGAATAAAAGTTGTTGAGAGTTGACAAACATAGTTTTGGTCATTGTTGCAATTAATAGGAAGTAATAAAGAAAGAGAGGTTTTCACATATAAATATACTATCTTGGACATCTTTTATAATTGTGAGCACTCATTAAAGTATGATATGCTAAAGAGTTTATGTTGGACAAGGAAGACAACGTAATGGGTTATGTTTTCTTACATCTGAGATAAATTATATTGTCATGGATCATCCAACATGTTGAGCTTGCCTTTCCCTCTCTTGCTAGCCAATTTCTTTGCACCAAGTAGAGATACTACTTGTGCTTCCAAATATGCCTAAACCCAGTTTTGCCATGAGAGTCCACCATATCTACCTATGGATTGAGTAAGATCCATCAAGTAAGTTGTCATCGGTGCAAGCAATAAAAAAATTGCTCTCTAAATATGTATGACTTATTAGTGTGGAGAAAATAAGCTTTATACAATCTTGTGATGTGGAAGAAATAAAAGCGACGGACTGCATAATAAAGGTCCACATCACAAGTGGCAATATAAAGTGACGTTCTTTTGCATTAAGATTTCGTGCATCCAACCATAAAAGCGCATGACAACCTCTGCTTCCCTCTGTGAAGGGCCTATCTTTTATTCTTGTCTTATACTTCATGCAAAGGGTCATGGTGATATTCACCTTTCCTTTTTACATTTTATCCTTTGGCAAGCATAATGTGTTGGAAAGATCCTGATATATATAGCTAATTGGATGTGAGTTCTCATGAGATATTATTGTTGACATTACCCTTGATGTAAAAAGTTGGGAGGCAAAACTATAAGCCCCTATCTTTCTTTGTGTCCGATCAAAACTTCATAACCATACATATTGCGTGAGTGTTAGCAATTGTGAAAGACTGAATGATAGTTGAGTATGTGGACTTGCTGAAAAGCTCTTATATTGACTCTTTCCTATATTATCATAAATTGCAATTGCCTCAATGACCGAGATTAGAGTTTGTTGGTTCTCAATGAAGTTTATGATTCATACTTGAAATTGTGATTGAATTGTTACTTTAGCATAAGAGATCATATGAC
>NC_057800.1:412952306-413010885 GCF_018294505.1 Triticum aestivum
TCATGATGCCCTCATATCCGTATTTTATTTTATCGACACCTCTATCTCCAAACATGTGGACATATTTTTCAATTTCGGCTTTCGCTTGAGGACAAGCGAGGTCTAAGCTCGGGGGAGTTGATACATCCATTTTCCATCATGCTTTTATATCGATATTTATTGCATTATGGGATGTTATTACACATTATGTCACAATACTTATGCCTATTCTCTCTTATTTTACAAGGTTTACATGAAGAGGGAGAATGCCGGCAGCTGGGATTCTGGGCTGGAAAAGGAGCAAATATTACATACCTATTCTGCACATCTCCAAAAGTCCTGAAACTTCATGGGAGCATGTTTCAGAATATATAAAAAATATTGGGTGAAAGAAGTACCTGAGGGGGGCCACCCACTGGCCACGAGGGTGGGGGCACGCCCTACCCCTTGGGCGTGCCCCCTGCCTCGTGGACCCCCTGGTGGCCCTTCGATGCCCATCTTTGGCTATATGGAGTCTTTCATCGAGGAAAAAATCACAAGCAAGCTTTCGGGAAGAAACTCCACCGCCACGAGGCGGAACCTTGGCGGAACCAATCTAGGGCTCCGGCAGAGCTGTTCTGCAGGGGAAACTTCCCTCCGAGAGGGGGAAATCATCACCATCGTCATCACCAACGATCCTCTCATCAGGAGGGGGTCAATCTCCATCAACATCTTCACCAGCACCATCTCATCTCAAACCCTAGTCATCTCTTGTATCCAATCTTTGTATCCAAACCTCAGATCGGTACTTGTGGGTTGCTAGTAGTGTTGATTACTCCTTGTAGTTAATGCTAGTTGGTTTAATTGGCGGAATATCATATGTTCAGATCCATTATGCATATTAATACCCCTCGGATTATGAACATGAATATGCTTTGTGAGTAGTTACGTTTGTTCCTGAGGACATGGGAGAAGTCTTGCTATAAGTAGTCATGTGAATTTGGTATTCGTTCGATATTTTGATGAGATGTATGTTGTCATCCCTCTAGTGGTGTCATGTGAATGTCGACTACATGACACTTAACCATTCTTTGGGACTAGAGGGAGGCATTGGGAAGTAATAAGTAGATGATGGGTTGCTAGAGTGACAGAAGCTTACACCCTAGTTTATGCATTGCTTCGTAAGGGGCTGATTTGGATCCATATGTTTCATGTTATGGTTAGGTTTACCTTAATACTTCTGTTGTAGTTGCGGATGCTTGCAATGGGGGTTAATCATAAGTGGGATGCTTGTCCAAGTAAGGACAGTACCCAAGCACCGGCCACCCACATATCAAATTATCAAAGTACCGAACGTGAATCATATGAATGTGATGAAAACTAGCTTGACGATAATTCCCATGTGTCCTCGGGAGCGCTTTCCTTCATATAAGAGTTTTTCTAGGCTTGTCCTTTGCTACAAAAAGGATTGGGTCATCTTGCTTCACCTTATTTACTTTTATTACTTGCTACTCGTTACAAATTACGTTATCACAAAACTATCAGTTACCGATAATTTTAGTGCTTGCAGAGAATACCCTACTAAAAATTGCTTATCATTTCCTTCTGGTCCTCGTTGGGTTCGACCCTCTTACTTATCGAAAAGGCTACGATAGATCCCCTACACTTGTGGGTCACCAGGGACCAGGCCCTCACCAGTCTTTTTCATCAAAGGCCACTACGACCATCCTGACCGAAGAAACATTCGAGTCAAGGGATGGGAGCACCTAAGTTTCAAAAAGCGGCGAGGTTCTCTTATGCACGAGTTTTTTTTCTTATAGAACACATATGGACAAGAGATATAACTTATCTGTTTGGCTTGCCGGAGATCGCATTGTTGGTTCATCTTTCTAGCTTCCCTTAGAGGTTAATTTCTTGGCAGGAACCTGCAGTTTTATGCATATGGAAATTATGCCAGATGCGATCTTATCTACATGAACATGTGGTGCTCATGAAATGCTTATGCATGCATGCAACTTGTCAGGAGGGGGGGCAATGCTTCATTTACTTCTCTATTGCTTAGGGTCTGTGCCTGGCTTTGTACAAGGGGGTTATATGCAACTAAGGTAAGGCCTATAAAAAGGGTGGCTATCGGGCAGGGCCTGATAGCCACGCCTTACGGGTAGAACTTGCGGAGATGCTCAATATTCCATGAGTTTTGCAATTGAATGCCATCTCCAGTCTCTAGACGGACTGCGCCAGGCCTGGTGACTCGAACTACCCGGTAAGGGCCTTCCCACTTTGGCGTCAACTTGTTTGTACCCTTGGCGGACTGAACGCGCCTAAGGACAAGGTCGCCTTCCTCAAAACACCGGGCATGAACCCTACGGCTGTGATAGTGACGCAGGTGTCGGTGTCAAAACCGGCGGATCTCGGGTAGGGGGTCCCGAACTGTGTGTCTAGGATTGATGGTAATAGGAGACGGGGGAGACAATGTTTACCCAGGTTCGGGCCCTCTCTATGGAGGTAATACCCTACTTCTTGCTTGATTGATCTTGATGAATATGAGTATTACAAGAGTTGATCTACCACGAGATCGTAATGACTAAACCCTAAAAGTCTAGTCTGGCTATGATTATTAATGTCATAATGATCTATTGACTAGCCTGGCCTTGGCTTATATAATGTACCAGAGGCCTAGGATAACAAGAGTCCTAGCCGAATACATTGGTGGAGAGGAGTCCTTGTCTCGATCACCAAGTCTTGTGGAATACTCCTTGAATGCGGCATGGGCTGCCCAAAGTGGCCCCTGAGTGAACCGCCATGGGGGTCCTCGGCCCGATCCACCTGGTCGGGAGACAATGTGGTGAGTACCCCCTAGTCCAGGACACCGTCAGTAGCTCCCTGAAACGGTCTTCAAGTTGGGGACGCTCCTCGATCCTTCTGAACTTTTCTTCATCTTTGGTCGTCGATCTTGAAAACTGGTTCAACAAATCTTCTCGTCTTCGATCTTGAGGATCGCCAAAGTGAATCCGAAGGGTTTACACATCGGGTATCCGAGGAGCCTCTTTAAGTTCTCGGCCTTTATAAATGTCTTAGGATTATTTTTTACGCCACACCTCGGGTTTGAAGTTGTTCCCGTGCAGCGGTGTCCTCTTGCATCCGAGCTCCAAGGCCGGACTGCATTCGAGATATCTTTTGCAGCCGAGCACCAACGCCGGACTATATCCGAGCTCCAACACCGGACTATATCCTAGGTGTCATAGTTCACCTTGGCTTGAAAAAGTTTGAAGGAGGTTATCCGAGTTTAACGCTGAAAAGTTCTCTGTGGAACGAGCCATTCGAATTCGGGCTTTATGCCGGACCACTTCCGAGCTCCAACGATGGTCAGCGTCCAGGTGTCGTAAACTACCTCGGCCTTTTAAAAGATTGAACGAATTCAGCCGAGCTTAATGCCAGAAATGCCCTCTACGGAGCCAGCCACTGGCGCCCGAGCTTTATGCCGGACTGCTTCCGAGGTGGTGCACTACCCCGACCGCAGACTGATTTTTGTGAATATGATTGGTGCAATTTACTCTCTACCGAGATATATAGACAGTATATGTATATCCAGTAGCCCTCAAGGTGTGTGTCAGTCTAAACCCAAGGTGCACCTGAAGGAAAATATAAAACTGCTGATCCTGGTAGCCCCTGAGACTCAGGTCGATTTGCGAAATCGTCCTGAGGATCAACTCCTAGCTCGGCAGCATACATTGGAATAGAAACACAGTGTAATATATTAGAGATAATACCGATCGGTGAACGGGCCCTTGAGAGAGGGTTTTGAGAAGTTGCCGCAATATATTAGCTTGAGCCAAATAGGTCCAGATGGTACCTATTGTTGTCCAAAGACGCGTTTGCCCATAGTTTGGTCCAGCCGAACACTGAGCACTTTGAATTTTCTGCACTGAATAGGCAATGCAGTAGCCCCCGAGACACAGGTCGGGTGGCAACACCAGATCAGGGGATCGATGTGCCCCTTTAATATTTATAAATAATGAGCGTGAAGTCCAGTAGCCCCCGAGCCTTAATGTGGGCATGGGTGGCTGAATTAAGGATCGATATCTGTGTGAAAAAAATTTGTTGTGTTTAACACAAACTTCTCAAAAAGAGAATAAAGATCTCTTAAAGGAGCTAGAGCCAGAAAAAACTGGGCTCGCCAAGGTTGGCCCCAAGGGGCTTAATAGATAGGAAATCGATGCCACTTGGGATTTAGGAGAGCTTTATGTAAGTTTCTCGCTTGGTCTTTAAAAGATGAGCTGCAATAAATCGACTTTACTTGCAATTTATGATCCTATGTATCCAAGTGTTTTACATCATTAATGCTCGGATCCGCATTGTACCAAACTTTGTTGACCGACCATTGGCTTCCACCTCCTCGGCCAACAGCCGGGGAGTACTTGTCCTTCTTTATAAAGCCTTCATGAGAGCAAAGATTTACGACAAACAAGCCAATCCGGTCATACGGTTTGATAAACAAAGGTACGCGAAGAGATATGTTATATTACTTAATGTAAGAAACATCTTCCAAGGAAAATAGTACCGCTACCGATTCCTTTCTTTGAGTCGTCATGCTTATCATGATCATGAAACCTCACCTCCGATCAATGTGGGAGGGAAATATTGAGGATTTAGTTCGGGGAAAGTTCCTGAACTCTATGGTATTAATGAACCAAAATTTTCACTTCCATCGTTGCCGACCAATGTGATCCTTTAAGATCTCTAGCTTTCGCTTGCACCCAGTCTGAGGTACTAACACAGATGACCCGTTAGTAACAATCACAGAGGTGCTCCCTTTACCGCCTAGCCGAACAATCGGGAACATAGGGGTAAGCACATGTGAGGGAGTCCTGGATTAGGGGGTCTCCGGACAGCCGGACTATCTCCATTGGCCAGACTGTTGGACTATGAAGATACAAGATTGAATACTTTGTCTCGTGTCCGGTTGGGACTCTACTTGGCGTGGAAGGCAAGCTAGGCAATACGGATATGGATATCTCCTCCTCTGTAACCGACCTTGTGTAACCCTAACCCTCTCCGGTGTCTATATAAACCGAAGGGTTTTAGTCCGTAGGACAACAACCACAACATACAATCATACCATAGGCTAGCTTCTAGGGTTTAGCCTCTCCGATCTTGTGGTAGATCTACTCTTGTACTACCCGTATCATCAATATTAATCAAGCAGGACGTAGGGTTTTACCTCCATCAAGAGGGCCCGAACCTGGGTAAAACATCATGTCCCCTGCCTCCTGCTACCATCTGTCCTAGACGCACAGTTCGGGACCCCCTACCCAAGATCCGCCGGATTTGACACCGACATTGGTTCTTTCATTGAGAGTTCCTCTGTGTCGTCGCCGTTAGGCTTGATGGCTCCTACTATCATCGATAGCGATGCAGTCCAGGGTGAGACTTTTCTCCCCGGACAGATCTTCGTATTCAGCGGCTTTGCACCGCGGGCTAATTCGCTTGGCCATCTGGAGCAAATTGAAAGCTACACCCCTGGCCATCAGGTCAGATTTGGAAGTTTGAACTACACGGCCGACATCCGCGGAGACTTGATCTTCGACGGATTCGAGCCACAGCCGGGCGCGCCGCACTGTCACGATGGGTATGACCTAGCTCTGCCGCCGAACAGTACCCCAGAGGCCGCGCCCGCATCAGCTCCGACCCTTAGCTCGGAGCCAACTGCGCCAATCGAGGACGGATGGCTAGACAGCGCCTCAGGGGCTGCAGTGTCAACGGCGATCGACCCGAACACCAGCCTAATCCTCTGCGAAGCCCGTGACTCCAAGGTGCCAGACTCTTTTCCAGACTCCGAACCACCCGCGCCCCTGCCAATCGAATCCGATTGGGCGCCGATCATGGAATTCACCGCCGCTGATATCTTTCAGCACTCGCCCCTCGGCGACATTCTGAATTCACTAAGGTCTCTCTCTTTGTCAGGAGAGCCCTCGCCGGACTATGGCCAACAGGATTGGGATGCGGACGACGAAATTCGATGCCCACCCACCACCCACTTCGTAGCCACTGTCGATGATTTAACCGACATGCTCGACTTCGACTCTGAAGGCATCGACGGTATGGACGACGATGTAGGAGACGAACATGAACCAGCGCCTATAGCGCACTGGAAAGCCACCTCGTCATATGACATATACATGGTGGATACACCCAAAGAAGGAAATGGCGACGAGATAGCGGAGGACGACCCCTCCAAGAAGCAACCCAAGCGCCGACGTTAGCGGCGCTGCTCTAAGTCCCGCCAAAGCAAAAGTGGTGATACCGGCACAGGAGATAATAACACTCCGGATAGTGCCGAAGACAACAATAATCCCCTCCAGCAAGATTTAGAGCAGGAGGATGGAGGAGCCAGCTCTCCTGAGAGAGCGGCAGACGGAGAGGAGGAGGATGAAAATTACATGCCCCCCTCCGAAGACGAGGCAAGCCTCGGCGATGAAGAATTCTCCATACCAGAGGATCCCGTCGAACAAGAGCGCTTCAAGCGCCGGCTTATGGCCATGGCAAATAGCCTGAAGAAAAAGCAGCAGCAGCTTCAAGCTGATCAAGATCTGCTAGCTGACAGATGGACTGAAGTCCTCGCGGCCGAGGAATATAAACTCGAGCGCCCCTCCAAGAATTACCCAAAGTGCAGGTTACTACCCCGACTGGAGGAAGAAGCGTATGATACGGCGGATCGGCCACCTCGTGGCCGCGATAGAGAGGCATTCCAGCCAAAAGCTCAGCCTCCACCCCGACGCCATTCAAATAAAAAGGCATGGTGAGATACACCAGACCCGCGAGACATATTGGAGGACAAAGCAAAGCATGCAAGATCGATCTTCGGATCACGAGGGCGCACCACTCTGCGAGACGATAAACGTCACGCCGGATACAGTAAAAGCAAATCCGGCCGGGCCGAACACAGCGGGCAAGACCCATTCGAGCTGCGTCGCAATATAGCCCAATACAGAGGCGGCGCACACCCCTTATGCTTCACAGACGAAGTAATGGAACATCAATTCCCAGAAGGTTTCAAACCTGTAAATATTGAATCATACGACGGCACAACAGATCCCACGGTATGGATCAAGGATTTTCTCCTCCACATCCACATGGCCCGCGGTGATGACTTACACGCCATCAAATACCTCCCACTAAAGCTCAAAGGACCAGCGCGGCATTGGCTTAACAGCTTGCCAGCGGACTCCATTAGCTGTTGGGAAGATCTGGAAGCCGCATTCCTCGACAACTTTCAGGGCACTTATGTGCGACCACCAGACGCCGATGACTTGAGCCACATAATTCAGCAGCCAGAAGAGTCGGCCAGGCAATTCTGGACTCGGTTCCTTACAAAGAAAAATCAGATCGTCAACTGTCCGGATGCAGAGGCCTTAGCGGCTTTCAAACATAACATCCGAGACGAGTGGCTAGCCCGGCACCTTGGTCAGGAAAAGCCGAAATCTATGGCAGCTCTCACAACGCTCATGACCCGCTTTTGTGCGGGAGAAGACAGCTGGCTGGCTCGCAGTAATAACATATCAAAGAACCATGGTACCCCGGATACCAAGGACGGCAATAGCAGGTCACGTCGCAACAAACATAAGCGCCGTATTAACAGTGAAAATACCGAGGATACGGTAGTCAATGCCGGATTAAAAGGCTCTTAACCCGGTCAGCGGAAAAAGGCATTCAAACAAAGTACACCGGGTCCGTCCAGCTTGGACCGCATACTCGATCGCTCGTGTCAAATACACGGAACCCCAGACAAGCCAGCCAATCACACCAACAGGGATTGTTGGGTGTTCAAGCAGGCCGACTAGTTAATTGCCAAAAACAAGGACAAGGGGCCGCATAGCGATGACGAGGAGGATCCCCGGCAACCGCACACCGGAGGACAGAAGAGGTTTCCCCCGCAAGTGTGGACGGTGAACATGATATACGCAACCCACATCCCCAAGAGGGAGCGGAAGCATGCACTCAGGGACGTATATGCGTTGGAGCCAGTCGCCCCAAAGTTCAACCCTTGGTCCTCCTGTCCAATCACCTTCGATCGTAGGGACCACCCACTAGTATCCGTCACGGTGGATTTGCCGCATTGGTCCTAGACCCAATCATCGACGGATTCCACCTCACTTGAGTCCTTATGGATGGCGGCAGCAGCCTGAACCTGCTTTATCAGGACATAGTGTGCAAAATGGGTATAGACCCCTCAAGGATCAAACCCAAAAAAACGACCTTTAAAGGCGTCATTCCAGGTGTGGAGGCCCATTGCACAGGCTCAATTACACTGGAAGTGGTCTTCGGATCCCCGGATAATTTCCGAAGCGAGGAGTTAATCTTCGATATAGTCAGTTCTGTAGTGGTTATCACGCGCTGCTCGGGCGAACCGCATTTGCTAGATTCAATGCGGTACCACATTATGCATACCTCAAGCTCAAGATGCCAGGACCTCGCGGAGTTATTATAGTCAATGGAAACACAGAGCGCTCTCTCCGAACAGAGGAGCACACCGCGGCCCTCGCAGCAGAAGCGCAAAGCAGCCTCTCAAGGCAATCAACCAGTTCGGCGCTTCAAGGCCCGGACAGCTTCAAGCGCGCTTGGAGCAATCAGCAAATAGACCACCTGGCGCGATCTGAGCTCGCGTAGCAATACGGCGGCCACCCCAATCCCAGCCCAACGGCAAAACTCGTGCCACGCGTACATAATTACGCATTAAAAATACCATGGGCACATGTGGGGAGGGGGGCACAACTGCGGCACACCCCAAGACGCGGCTTAAACTGCACTAGGGGCTTCCTGTTTGGTTATTTTTCTCTTTTTTTCAGGACCGTAATCTCTAAAAACACTGTCCGGTAGCACTATTGCCGAACACATGATGCAGCAACCAAGGAGGCAGACAGCTACGTCATGCCACGGAATTCTCAGGTGGATTACAGTAACGAGCGAAATATTCGATTTAATATCATTCCTCAGCTTGCCCTTGGAAGGGACATAGTCCTACTCTTTGTTTATCGCACTATCTGTATCACTCTGCTTTAACACAATTTTTTGAATAAACAATGCATGACATTACGACTATTATTGCATTCTTGTTATATATATATATATGTGTGTGTGTGTGTGTGTGTGTGTGTTCATTAATGACGCCTTGCAACCGTACACTTTCGAACGACCAATACACCAGGGGCTTACGTACCCCACAATGCGGTGTGAAAAGTCCAAACACTTTCACAAGTGCGGCACCCCGAACTTATAGCATTATATGCATCAGCTCCGAATCATGTCTTTGGTCAAATGTTGGGTTTGCCCGGCTCCTATGTTTTGGTACCTTATGTTCCGCTCTATCGGCTAAGGTAGCGCTAGGAGAACTATTGCGATTGTGCCCCGGTTCTGCTGGGTTCAGCACCTCAGTAAAGAAAGCTAAAACTGACTGTCATGATAAGGCGAGAGACTGGTCGCTGTTCGGCGAGGTTTTCAAGTCCCTAAAGACTTATGCCGCTTAGAGCGAGGGGCCGGCCCTGTCTGGCTTAAAGGTGTGTATCGCGCCCCGACTTCTGCCTTCCGAATACCAGGGGCTTCGCCGAAATTTAAAATTATAGAATTATATGGCTAAGTGAGAGTGATAAAGCATTATTAGTCCGGTTGCCTTGTTCGCTGTGCTGAGCACCTCCCTCGAAGGACCCAAACATGGGAACAAGAGTGCTTAGGTTTATCCCGAACACACCAACACTCATGGCATGGGGGCAGAAGCCGAGGACTAGCCATCTCTCAGATTGGATAAACAGCCAAACATAAGGTAATATTTTAAATTCAAACAAGTGTTGCATAGCACATATGAAACAAGTTTTCATAAATACAGGATAAAACGAGCAAGTCTCACTCAAATATTACATCTTTTGAGCACTTGTCCGCTATGAGACGGGCACCCTCGTAGTACATCTCGGGGTGGCGGTGCTCCTTGCCCTCTGGCGGCCCCTCCTTGATCAGCTTCACGGCGTCTAGCTTGACCCACTGCAATTTCACACGGGCGAAAGCCCGACGTGCACCTTCAATGCAGACAGATCGCTTGACGACCTCCAGCCGCGGGCAGGCATCCACAAGCCGCCTCACCAGGCCGAAGAAGCTGTTCGGAAGGGCGTCGCCAGGCCACAGTCGGACTATAAAGCTCTTCATGGCCCGATCGGCCGCCTTATGTAGCTCGACCATCTGCTTCAGCTGGTCACTCATTGGCACCGGGTTTTCGGCCTCAGCATACTAAGACCAGAACAGCTTCTCCGTTGAGCTTCCATCCTCGGCCTGGTAAAATTGTGCGGCATCAGACACGCTGCGGGGCAAATCTACAAATGCTCCTGGAGAGCTCCGGATTCGGGTAAGTAATCGGTAATTTACTTTTACATGCTTGCTTTGCATATAGAAAGCCTTACCCACCGCTATCTTCTTCATCACGTCGACCTCCTGGAGGGCCTTTTGGGCTTCGGCCTTGGCACTTTTTGCGCTCTCGAGGGCCGCGGCAAGCTCGGACTCCTGCGTCTTTGAGTCAAGCTCCAACGCCTCGTGCTTTGCCACGAGAGCCTGGAGCTCTTGCTGCACCTCGCCCACCCGAGCCTCGTGCTTCTCTCGCTCGGTGCGCTCCTTGGCCGCTTTATCTTCGGCCTTGGCTAGCGCTTGCTTCAGGGTCGCCACCTCGGTCATGGCCCCGGGCAAATATACGATGATCCTGTCATTTTGCAATCGCGTCTTCTTTTATATATACATATCTATAGACAGGGTATTACTTACCCTTGTTCTCCTCGAGCTGCCTCTCGGCAAGGCCGAGCTCTTTCCTGGACCCCTCGAGGTCCTGCTTTAGTACGGCGACCTCCGCAGTCAGTGCTGCGGACGCCAGCAGTGAAGCCTGCATATGCATATTGACTACTTATATTAGACTCATGCGATATTATTTGATCCTCTATTCGGCTTTTCTTTGTGAACACCGAAAAAAGCATCAAGGGCTACTGTCTATGCGGTAATATTTCTACTACGTTTTAAAACACTTACCTCGAAGCCTGTTAGAAGGCTGGCACAGGTTTCAGTCAACCCGCTCTTGGCGGAATGAACCTTCTGGACCACCGCACTCATAACAGTACGGTGCTCCTCGTCGATGGGAGCGCTGCAAAGCGCTTCCAACAGATTGTCCCGCGCCTCTAGATGGACAGAGGTCACCAGAACAGGCGTCTTGCCCCTCTTAGAAGGAGGCCGCCTGCCTGAGCCTGGAACCACTGGAGGTTCCGGCGCGGTGTTCGGCTGAGGGCCGAACTCGAAGTTCTTAGGGGCCCTGTCCCCTCGGCTCCCGGAGTCCGTAAGGTCGCCTTGAGGTGCCTCCGGGACTGTCTCCCCTCGGTCCGGTGCCTCTTGAGACAGCACCTCGGCGTCATCGGCAGGATGAGGGGAGGTGGCGGCCGGGACTGGATCGCTATCCATGTCCGACGAGCCCAAGGAGCCGTCCGATGATACATCAATACTGGCTCATGGCGGCCGGCATAATTATGTTCGGTGTTAGGGAAAACGGTGCGACAAAGGAATTCTATGAGTTACTCTGGTATCCAAATACTTACGATCTCCCCAGGGGCTTGGCCCTGGGCAACCACTCGCCTTCACCTTCGTCGGTGGCGGTGGAACTGTCTGGAAGGAGAGTCCTTCCCTTCTTGGACCCTTCGGCCCCCCAGTTGGGGCGGCCTTCCTTTTCTTATCTCCCCCAGCCGGTGGGGGAGCATCTTCTTCTTCTTCTTCCTCGTCTTCGGGGGAAGAGTGCGCCGCAGAGTCATCAGACGGTGAGTCCGACGACGCCTGGCGTCGGGATCTCTTTCGGGTTCCCTTGGCCTTCTTGGTCTTCTCCGGCACCGTATAAGGGGCCTGAGTCAACATCTTCGCCAGAAGAGCGTCTGCGGGGCCTTCGGGCAAAGGAAGCGGACAGTCGATCTGTCCGGCCGTCTTCTGCCAGTCCTGTCAAAGGTACGGGAGTTTAGATCTCGCATGGAGTCAATCTATAAAAAATAAGTATCATGTGAAAGGTAAAGCAGCTCACCACACTGGCTTGGCGCTTCGCGCTGAATCCGCGATCCTCAGTAATAGGAGGGGGGACCTCAGCACTTTTGAACAGCACCCTCCAGCATCTTCGTGAGTCGTGTCGAAGAGCCTGTTTAGAGTTCGGTGCTGCGCCGGGTCGAACTCCCACAAGTTGAACTCCCGTTGTTGGCACGGTAGGATCCGGCGGTGGAGCATGACCTGGACCATGTTGACAAGTTTGAGCTTCTTGTTCACCATGTTTTGAATACATGTTTGGAGTCCGGTCAGCTCTCCCAAACTACCCCAGGATAGGCCCTTCTCTTTCCAGGAAGTGAGCCGCATGGGGATGCCAGATCGGAACTCGGGGGCCGCTGCCCATGCAGGGTTGCGCGGCTCGGTGATGTAGAACCACCCCGATTGCCACCCCTTTATGGTTTCCACAAAGGAGCCCTCGAGCCATGTTACGTTGGGCATCTTGCCCACCATGGCGCCTCCGCACTCCTCCTGGCGCCTACCCACAACCTTCGGCTTGACATTGAAGGTCTTCAGCCATAAGCCGAAGTGGGGCTTGATGCGGAGGAAGGCCTCGCACACGACGATAAACGCCAAGATGTTGAGGATGAAGTTCGGGGCTAGATCGTGGAAATCCAGGCCGTAATAGAACATGAGCCCCCGGACGAATGGATGAAGAGGGAATCCCAGTCCGCGGAGGAAATGGGTGAGGAACACTACCCTCTCATGGGGCCTGGGGGTGGGGATGAGCTGCCCCTCATCTGGGAGCCGGTGCGCGATGTCGTCGGGCAGGTATCCGAATCTCCTCAGTTTCTTGATGTCCCCCTCCGTGATGGAGGAGACCATCCACCTGCCTCCCGCTCTGGACATGATTGGAGAAGGTTGAGGTGGGAAGTGCGGACTTGGGCGCTGGAGCTCAAGTGTGCGAAAACGGATGAGCAAAGGAGGAAGAAGGCGTGGATAGAAAGGTGAATCCTTATCCCTTTATATGGGCGGACGAAGCTAAGCGTCCCCACTTGCCTAGTAAAACTCGCTTATCCCCCAAGCGCCGTAATTGATGGCATGGTTGGGTTACCCACGCCCGTATTGATGAGAATCCCATAATAAGGGGACACGATCTCTGCTTTGACGAGACGTGTCGAAAAACTGCCTCGCGTTATGTGCGGGGCTGGTTAAAGAACACGGTTCAAATAATCACCGGGCCATGACATACGTCATGCTGCCAAAACAAGCCAGCAAATTAGATTTGCGAAAATATTATTCTCTCTACGGTGGTATGTGGAACTTATTTTGCAGGGTCGGACACTATCCTCGTATTCAAATTCTTCTGTGATGTATTCGGAGAAGGAACCCGCCTTGCAATGCCGAAGACAATACTACGCGCCGGACTCATCGTCATTGAAGCCTGGTTCAGGGGCTACTGAGGGAGTCCTGGATTAGGGGGTCTCCGGACAGCCGGACTATCTCGATTGGCCGGACTGTTGGACTATGGAGATACAAGATTGAAGACTTCGTCTCATGTCCGGGTGGGACTCTACTTGGCGTGGAAGGCAAGCTAGGCAATACAGATATGGATATCTCCTCCTTTGTAACCGACCTTGTGTAACCCTAACCCTCTTTGGTGTATATATAAACCGAAGGGTTTTAGTCCGTAGGACAACAACCATAACATACAATCATACCATAGGCTAGCTTCTAGGGTTTAGCCTCTCCGGTCTCGTGGTAGATCTACTCTTGTACTACCCATATCATCAATATTAATCAAGCAGGACGTAGGGTTTTACCTCCATCAAGAGGGCCCGAACCTGGGTAAAACATCGTGTCCCCTGCCGCCTGTTACCATCTGGCCTAGACGCACAGTTCGGGACCCCCTACCCGAGATCCGCCGGTTTTGACACCGACAACAGGAGCCAGGCAACCCAGCTTGGCAAAAATCCTTAAGTCAAATTGATGCATATTTATGGCTTTATAACAATGAGTACGGAAGGTAGGCCTTGTATATTAAATACAAATGATGATGATATGTTTATTTTAACTTCATTGCGGCCGTTTATCAGTTGAAACTGGCCCATCGTCGGCTTCTACCCCTTTGTAGATACTACGTAGGGTGTCTCCGCAATAACAAGACAACCCTAAGCCGACGTCTCGGTGCCCGAAGGCAATTGTGTTAGCGGAAACAAGGTAATAAGATATGCGCTTTATAACTTTCACTTAGTCATAGGAGGTTTAAACTGGGGAAGCTAGCTACGAGCCCCCGGTTAGTGTTCGGCGACAGCCGAGGTCAAGCCATAAACACTTCGGCCAATGTTATGAACGGCCCGTCATTTAACATAGTCATTGGATCGCTGACCAATTTACGCTTATTGTGACTGTCGGTGTCAAAACCGGCGGATCTTGGGTAGGGGGGCCCGAACTGTGCGTCTAAGGCGAATGGTAACAGGAGGCAGGGGACACGATGTTTTACCCAGGTTCGGGCCCTCTTGATGGAGGTAAAACCCTACGTCCTGCTTGATTTATTCTTGATGATTGAGTATTACAAGAGTTGATCTACCACGAGATCGGAAAGGCTAAACCCTAGAAGCTAGCCTATGGTATGATTGTATGTTGTCCTACGGACTAAAACCCTCCAGTTTATATAGACACCGGAAAGGGCTAGGGTTACACAAGGTCGGTTACAAAGGAGGAGATATACATATCCGTATTGCCTAGTATGCCTTCCACGCCAAGTAGAGTCCCATCCGGATACGAGATGAAGTCTTCAATCTTGTATCTTCAAAATCTAACAGTCCGGCCAAAGGATATAGTCCGGCTGTCCGGAGACCCCCTAATCCAGGACTCCCTCAGTAGCCCCTGAACCAGGCTTCAATGACGATGAGTCCGGCGCACAGTGTTGTCTTCGGCATTGCAAGGCGGGTTCCTCCTCTGAATACACCATAGAAGAGTTCAAATAAAAGGATAGTGTCCGACCCTGCAAAACAAGTTCCACATATCTCCGCAAAGAGAATAATATTTCCACAAATCTAATCAGCTGACACGTTTTGGCAACATAACATTAAGCCATGGTTGATACGTCTCCAACGTATCTATAATTTTTGATTGCTCCATGCTATATTATCTACTGTTTTGGGCAACATTGGGATTTATTATCCACTTTTATATTATTTTTGGGACTAACCTATTAACCGGAGGCCCAGCCCAGATTTGCTGTTTTATGCCTATTTCAGTGTTTTGAAGAAAAGGAATATCAGACGGAGTCAAAATGGAACGAAATCAACTAGAGAAGTTATTTTTGGAACGAAAGCCACCCGATGGACTTGGACCCCACGTCAAGGAAGGAAGGAGGAGCTCACGAGGGTAGGGGCGCGCCCACCCCCCTGGGGGCCCCCTGTCTCGTGGGGCCCTCGTGGCTCCCCTGACGTGATTCTTCTACCTATATAAGTCCATATACCCTAAAACTTCCAGAACAGAGATTAGATCAGGAGTTCCGCCGCCAGAAGCCTTCGTAGCCACCAAAAACCAATCTAGACCTGTTCCGGCACCCTGCCGGAGGGGCAATCCTTCTCCGGTGGCCATCTTCATCATCCCGGTGCTCTCCATGACGAGGAGGGAGTAGTTCTCCCTCGGGGCTGAGGGTATGTACCAGTAGCTATGTGTTTGACCTCTCTCTCTCTCGTGTTCTTGATTTGGCACGATCTTGATGTATCACGAGCTTTGCTATTATATTTGGATCCTATGATGTTTCTTCCCCCTCTTATCTCTTGTAATGAATCGGGTTTCTCCTCAGAAGTAATCTTATCGTATTGAGTCTTTAAAGACTTGAGAACACTTGATGTATGTCTTGCCGTGGATATCTGTGGTGACAATGGGATACCACGTGCCACTTGATGTATGTTTTGGTGACCAACTTGCGGGTTTCGTGACATTGGGAACCTATGCATAGGGGTTGGCACACGTTTTCGTCGTGATTCTCCGGTAGAAACTTTGGGGCACTCTTTGAGGTTCTATGTGTTGGTTGAATAGATGAATCTGAGATTGTGTGATGCATATCGTATAATTATACCCACGGATACTTGAGGTGACATTGGAGTATCTAGGTGACATTAGGGTTTTGATTGATTTGTGTCTTAAGGTGTTATTCTAGTATGAACTCTAGGGCTGTTTGTGACACTTATAGGAATAGCCCAACGGATTGATTGGAAAGAATAACTTTGAGGTTGTTTCGTACCCTACCATAATCTCTTTGTTTGTTCTCCGCTATTAGTGACTTTGGAGTGACTCTTTGTTGCATGTTCAGGGATAGTTATGTGATCCAATTATGTTAATATTGTTGAGGGAATTTACACTAGTGAAAGTATGAACCCTAGGCCTTGTTTACCATCATTGCAATACCGTTGACGCTCACTTTTATCACTTGCTACCTTGCTGTTTTTATTATTTCAGATTACAAAAACTATTATCTACTATCCACATACCACTTGTATCACCATCTCTTCGCCGAACTAGTGCACCTATACAAATTACCATTGTGTTGGGTGTGTTGGGGACACAAGAGACTCTTTGTTATTTGGTTGCAGGGTTGCTTGAGAGAGACCATCTTCATCCTACGCCTCCTACGGATTGATAAACCTTAGGTCATCCACTTGAGGGAAATTTGCTACTGTCCTACAAATCTCTGCACTTGGAGGCCCAACAACGTCTACAAGAAGAAGGTTGTGTAGTAGACATCAAGCTCTTTTCTGGCGCCGTTGCCGGGGAGGTGAGTGCTTGAAGGTATATCTTTAGATCTTGCAATCGAGTCTTTTAGTTTCTTGTTTTATCACTAGTTTAGTTTATAAAAGAAAATTACAAAAAAAGGAATTAATGTTACCTCATGTGCTTCATCTTTTTAATATCTATCATGAAAATAAGGATTCCAATAATTGTGCTCAAGTGCTAGAAGAAGAAATCTATAAAATGTTTGGCACTAAATATTTGAATGATGAGCATGATTGCAATGTTGTTAGTATGAATTCCTTGAATATCCATGATGCTAATGATATGCAAAGCCACAATCTTGGGGAAGCTATGTTTGATGAAGATGATATTTTTTGTTTCCCAAGCTTTGATGAGAAAATTTACTATGATGAAAGCATGCCTCCTATCTATGATGATTATTGTGATGACACGTATGCTTTAAAGAATAATGATAACCATGAAACTTGTCATCTTGATCTTAATTTTCAATCACATGATAGTTATTTTGTTGAGTTTGCTCCCACTATTATTCATGAGAAGAAATTTGCTTATGTGGAGAGTAATAAAATTTCTATGCTTGTAGATCATGAAAATAATGCTTTAGGTGCTGATTATATTGTTGAATTCATTCATGATTATACTGAAAATTATTATGAGGGAGGTACATATGCTTGTAGGAATTGCAATAATATCAAGTTTCCTCTCTATGTGCTTAAAATTTTGAAGTTATGCTTGTTTTACCTTCCTATGCAAGTTGATTCTTGTTCCCACAAGTTTTTTGCTCAAAAAATACCTATTCATAGGAAGCATGTTAGACTTAAATTTGCTAGTCATATTCTTCATGATGCTCTATTTATGTTTCAATTCTTATCTTTTATGTGAGCATCGTTGAAATCATCATGCCTAGCTAGGGGCGTTAAACGACAGCGCTTGTTGGGAGGCAACCCAATTTTATTTTTGTTCCTTGCTTTTTGTTCCTGTTTAGTAAATAATTCATCTAGCCTCTGTTTAGATGTGGTTTTATGCTTTTAATTAGTGTTTGTGCCAAGTAGAACCTTTGTGAAGACTTTGGGAAAGTCTTGTTGATCATGCTGTCAAAAACAGTAACTTTAGCGCTCACGAGAATTGCTGCCATTTTTATTTGGAGAGTGATATTTAGTTAATTATTTTTTAAGATGCTTAATAGATAAATTCTTCAGGTCCATAAATTTATTTGAGAATTTTATGAGTTCCATAAGTATATGTTTGATTCAGATTACTACAGACTGTTCTGTTTTTGACAGATTCTGTTTTTCATGTGTTGTTTACTTATTTTGATGAATCTATGGCTAGTAAAATAGTTTATAAACCATAGAGAAGTTGGAATACATTAGGTTTAACACCAATATAAATAAATAATGAGTTCATTACAGTAACTTTAAGTGGTGATTTACTTTCTTATACTAACGGAGCTTACGAGTTTTCTACTTTAAGTTTTGTGTTGTGAAGTTTTCAAGTTTTGGGTAAAGATTCGATGGACTATGGAATAAGGAGTGGCAAGAGCCTAAGCTTGGGGATTCCCAAGGCACCCCAAGGTAATATTCAAGGATAGCCAAGAGCCAAAGCTTGGGGATGCCCCGGAAGGCATCCCCTCTTTCGTCTTCGTTCATCGGTAACTTTACTTGGAGCTATATTTTTATTCGCCACATGATATGTGTTTTGCTTGGAGCGTCAATTTATTTTGTTAGAATTTGCTTGATTTTATTTAGAACAATGTTTTGCATCTTTTATTTCAATAAAAGTGGCATTGATAGCCTTTACTAAGACTATTTTAGAAGTCCACATGTTGCTGTTTGAAAACAGAAAGTTTACCTCTGTTGCAATAATTCCCTAGAAAATTCAGTATGTGATAAAATGTTGAAACCTTTTGCATATTAAGATATGATAAATTTACTACAGTGGGAATTTTATTTCATAATTTTTGGAGCTAGGGAAGTATGGATGTTGCAGCATTCTTTACAGACTATCCTGTTTAGGCAGATTGCTGTTATGTTTGCATTGTTTGCATATGTTTGTTTCTTTAATGATTCTATTTGAGGATAGGACTATTAAATATGCAGAGGCATTTAGTATGCAATGTTGAATAATAATTTTAGTGATTTGCTACAGTAGAGTATTATAAGGTTTTTGCAAAGGTTTATACTAACTTATCTCACTAGTCCTTGTTGAGTTTTGTGTGGATGAAGCTTTTGAGATTTAGGGAGACCGTGATATGAGAGGAATTAAGGAGACACAAAAGCTCAAGCTTGGGGATGCCCAAGGCACCCCAAGATAATATTTCAAGAAGTCTCAAGCGTCTAAGCTTGGGGATGCCCCGGTTGGCATCCCACCTTTCTTCTTCAACAACTATCGGTTAGTTTCGGTTGATCCTAAGTTTTTTCTTCTTCACATGATGTTTGCTATTCTTAGAATGTCATTTTATTTTACTTTGCTTGCTGTTTGAATAGAATACCAAGATCTGAAATTATTAAATGTTAGAGAGTCTTCACATAGCTAAATGATTATTTAACTACTCATTGATCTTCACTTAAATCTTTCGGTGTAGTTTGTCATTTGCTCTAGTGCTTCACTTATACCTTTTAGAGCACGGTGGAGGTTTTATTTTATAGAAATAGACGAACTCTCATGCTTCACTTATATTATTTTGAGAGTCTTAAATAGCATGGTAATGTGCTTAAAAATCCTAATATGCTAGGTATTCAAGAATAATAAAATTCTCTTATGAGTGTGTTGAATACTATGAGAAGTTTGATACTTGATAATTGTTTTGAGATATGGAGATGGTGATATTAGAGTCATGCTAGTTGAGTGGTTATGAATTTGAGAAATACTTGGGTTGAAGTTTGTGATTCCCGTAGCATGCACGTACGGTGAACCGTTATGTAATGAAGTCGGAGCATGAGGTGTTTATTGATTGTCTTCCTTATGAGTGGCGGTCGGGGACGAGCGATGGTCTTTTCCTACCAATCTATCCCCCTAGGAGCATGCGCGTAGTACTTTGTTTTGATAACTAATACATTTTTGCAATAAGTATATGAGTTCTTTATGACTAATGTTGAGTCCATGGAAACCTTTGCTAGCCTCTCTAGTACCGCGCAACTTTCGCCGGTACCATAAACCCACCATATACCTTCCTCAAAACAGCCACCATACCTACCTATTATGGCATTTCCATAGCCATTCCGAGATATATTGCCATGCAACTTTCCACCATCTAGTTCATCATGACACATTCATCATTGTCATATTGCTTAGCATGATCATGTAGTTGACATAGTATTTGTGGCAAAGCCATCGTTCATAATTTCTTCATACTTGTCACTCTTGATTCATTGCATATCCCAGTACACCACCGAAGGCATCCATATAGAGTCATACTTTGTTTTAGAATCGAGTTGTAATCATTGAGTTGTAAATAAATAAGAGTGTGATGATCATCATTCAATAGAGCATTGTCCCAAAAAAAGGGAAAGGCCAAATAAAAAAAGGCCAAAAAAAGAGAAAGGCCATAAAAAAGAAAGGCCAAATAAAAAATAAAATAAAAGGGACAATGCTACTATCCTTTTACCACACTTGTGCTTCAAAGTAGCACCATGATCTTCATGATAGAGAGTCTCCTATGTTGTCACTTTCATATACTAGTGGGAATTTTTCATTATAGAACTTGGTTTGTATATTCCAATGATGGGATTCCTCAAAATGCCCTAGGTCTTCGTGAGCAAGCGAGTTGGATGCACACCCACTAGTTTCTTTTGTTGAGCTTTCATACATTTATAGCTCTAGTGCATCCGTTGCATGGCAATCCCTACTCACTCACATTGATATCTATTGATGGGCATCTCCATAGCCCGTTGATACGCCTAGTTGCTGTGACACTATATTCTCCCTTTTTGTCTTCTCCACAACCACCATTCTATTCCACCTATAGTGCTATGTCCATGGCTCACGCTCATGTATTGCGTGAAGATTGAAAAAATTTGAGAACATCAACAGTATGAAACAATTGCTTGGCTTGTCATCGGGGTTGTGCATGATTTAAATATTTTGTGTGGTGAAGATGGAGCATAGCCAGACTATATGATTTTGTAGGGATAACTTTCTTTGGCCATGTTATTTTGAGAAGACATGATTGCTTGTTAGTATGATTGAAGAATTATTATTTTTATGTCAATATTAAACTTTTGTCTTGAATCTTTCGGATCTGAATATTCATATCATAAGTAAGAAAAAATACATTGAAATTATGCCAACTAGCATTCCACATCAAAAATTATCTTTTTTACCTACTCGAGGACGAGCAGGAATTAAGCTTGGGGATGCTTGATACGTCTCCAACGTATCTATAATTTTTAATTGCTCCATGCTATATTATCTACTGTTTTGGGCAATATTGGGCTTTATTACCCACTTTTATATTATTTTTGGGACTAACCTATTAACCGGAGGCCCAGCCCAGATTTGCTGTTTTATGCCTATTTCAGTGTTTTGAAGAAAAGGAATATCAGACGGAGTCGAAACGGAACGAAATCAACCAGAGAAGTTATTTTTGGAGCGAAAGCCACCCGATGGACTTGGACCCCACGTCAAGGAAGGAAGGAGGAGCTCACGAGGGTAGGGGGTGCGCCCACCCCCCTGGGCGCGCCCCCCTATCTCGTGGGGCCCTCGTGGCTCCCCTGACGTGCTTCTTCTGCCTATATAAGTCCATATACCCTAAAACTTCCAGAACAAAGATTGGATCAGGAGTTCCGCCGCCAGAAGCCTCTGTAGCCACCAAAAACCAATCTAGACCCGTTCCGGCACCCTGACGGAGGGGGCAATCCTTCTCAGGTGGCCATCTTCATCATCCCGGTGCTCTCCATGACGAGGAGGGAGTAGTTCTCCCTCGGGGCTGAGGGTATGTACCAGTAGCTATGTGTTTGACCTCTCTCTCTCGTGTTCTTGATTTGGCACGATCTTGATGTATCGCGAGCTTTGCTATTATATTTGGACCCTATGATGTTTCTTCCCCCTCTTCTCTCTTGTAATGAATCGGGTTTCCCCTTTGAAGTAATCTTATCGGATTGAGTCTTTAAAGACTTGAGAACACTTGATGTATGTCTTGCCGTGGATATCTGTGGTGACAATGGGATACCACGTGCCACTTGATGTATGTTTTGGTGACCAACTTGCGGGTTTCGTGACATTGGGAACCTATGCATAGGGGTTGGCACACGTTTTCGTCGTGATTCTCCGGTAGAAACTTTGGGGCCCTCTTTGAGGTTCTATGCGTTGGTTGAATAGATGAATCTGAGATTGTGTGATGCATATTGTATAATCATACCCACGGATACTTGAGGTTACATTGGAGTATCTAGGTGACATTAGGGTTTTGATTGATTTGTGTCTTAAGGTGTTATTCTAGTACGAACTCTAGGGCTGTTTGTGACACTTATAGGAATAGCCCAACGGATTGATTGGAAAGAATAACTTTGAGGTGGTTTCATACCCTACCATAATCTCTTTGTTTGTTCTCCGCTATTAGTGACTTTGGAGTGACTCTTTGTTGCATGTTCAGGGATAGTTATGTGATCCAATTATGTTAGTATTGTTGAGGGAACTTACACTAGTGAAAGTATGAACCCTAGGCCTTGTTTACCATCATTGCAATACCGTTCACGCTCACTTTTATCACTTGCTACCTTGCTGTTTTTATTATTTCAGATTACAAAAACTATTATCTACTATCCACATACCACTTGTATCACCATCTCTTCGCCGAACTAGTGCACCTATACAAATTACCATTGTATTGGGTGTGTTGTGGACACAAGAGACTCTTTGTTATTTGGTTGTAGGGTTGCTTGAGAGAGACCATCTTCATCCTACGCCTCCTACGGATTGATAAACCTTAGGTCATCCACTTGAGGGAAATTTGCTACTGTCCTACAAACCTCTGCACTTGGAGGCCCAACAACGTCTACAAGAAGAAGGTTGTGTAGTAGACATCAATGGGCCGGTGATTATTCGAACCGTTTTTCTTCAACCAGCTCCACACATAACGTGAGGCGGTTTCTTGACACGTCTTGTCAAAGCAGAGATCGTGTTCCCCTAATTACGGGATTCTCATCAATACGGTCGTGGGTAACCCAACCGTGCCTAGGACTCCTAGATTTTAGGCAAGTCCCAAACGGCCACTAGGAGGACGCTTGATATTCACCCTCTTTATAAAGGGACACGGCTTTTACTTTTTTCCCTCCCGTGCTTAATCAAATCCTTCCCCCGCCTCGAGTTCTAACACCCAAAGCCCAGGTCAGGTGCTTCGGACCTTCAATCATGTCCGGATCTAGCCTTCAAGGCCGGTGGATGCCCTCCTCCGTTACGGAAGGGGATATCAAGAAGTTGAGGGAGGCCAGATACCTGACCGCCGAGGTTTCACATTGGCTGCCTGCCCGAGGGCAGGTCGTCCCTACTCCCGAACCCAACGAGAACATTGTGTTCGTCTCCCACTTCCTCCGAGGTCTAGGCCTCACTCTGGATCCCTTCGTTAGGGGTTTGATGTTCTATTACGAGCTAGATTTCCATGATCTAGCCTCGGACTCCTTTCTCCACATCTCGGCATTTATTATTGTATGTGAGGCCTTCCTCCGCATTACCCCTCACTTCGGCCTGTGGCTCAAGACCTTTGACGTGAAGCCGAAGATGGTCGAGGGGCAGCATGTAGCGTGCGGAGGTGCATTCATAAGCAAGATCGCTGGAGCTTCATGGCCAAAGGGTTCCTTTCCAGCGGTGTCCGGATTATGGCAACGGGAGTGGTTTTACATCACAGCTCCCAGAAGCGCCAAGTGGGTGGCTCCCCTGCTTTCTGCTCGGGCCCTCCACCATAACTGATGTCCTGGATTAGCAGAGGGCTGAGCTGGGGTCCAGACAAGGACGTGCCTATACTGCAGAGCCGCATTCAAGATCTCTTCGAAGGAGATTTCAGTCTGGTTACGGTGGTGCAAGTCATGCTGGTTCGTCGAGTCCAGCCTTGCAAACGCCGGCCCCTCCTCATGTGGGAGTTCAACCCAGAAGGACCGCGCACTATTCAGAATTTCCTCGGCCTGACGCACGAGGAGATGTATAAATCATTCTTCAGACCCCAAATAGAGTGTCCGGATACTACCGAGGACGTGGGCCTGAGCAGCAACCGCACCGCCGACCAAGTAAGTAATCCTCTAGCCGAACACACCATCTTTCATTTATCATGACGTCATTCTGAGAAATCGCTCTTTGACCAGGACTGGCTAACAAAGGAGAAGATGATTCGGTGTTCGGCCCCCCTTCCTGAGTGTTTGGACAATCCGGTACTGGAAAAGATGCTCGAGCTAGCACCTTGCCCGGAGCCCTCAAAGGAAGATAAAGGGGGAATAATGAGGGCGAAAGCGGGCCCCCACCGCTACCAATTCCAACCGAGGGAACGAGCGCTCCTGAGAGGGAGGATAACAAAGGGGAAGAATCCGACATTCTCAAGCCCCGGGGAAGGAAGAGGACCTCCTCTGAAGATCCGAAAGCCAAGGCTTCCAAACGGGAGAAGAAATCTCCACCAGAGGGTCCGGCCTCGGAGGGTGCTCTGGCCACACAAAGTCCATGCGGAGATCAGCCCTCTAACGAGCTGTAAGTTATCGAAAAAAAATACTTGATAGTAAAGATATTCTACCTTTCTTCCAAGGAAAATAACCGAAGCATTTATCTTGCAGTTTGGATCTCAGCCCTTCTCAGCAAAGCTCCTCTTCGGGGGATCTTCTTCCAGAGATGATGGAGAGCGAAACGCCTCCCCTGGACTCCTCCGCTCAAGAAGCGAGCGACCTTGAAGTGTCGTCTCGGAGGGCCTCCCCGGATCCGGTGAGGCCAGAAGATAATCGTATGGTCACCCGAAGTCCCCAGTCCGACACCGTCTGGTATGCGGTCGGACGTACTGAGGGAGCTGTTGGAGCGAGCGGCCGTCTCAGAAGAACACCATATGTTGATGGGTACGGTGATGGAAAGAATTTCGTCCGCCGAAAGCGGGTTGCATGAAGCCTTTATGAGTCTACTGACGGGTTTTGAGGTACGTGAAATGATATACTTTTTGATAGTACCGCACATTTTTAGGTGTGCCCTGTGTAGATAGTAGCCCCTGAGACTCTGGTTGTCGCCGAGAATGGCGGCAAACAGAGGATCGTAGTCCCAGGTAATAACCATACCGCTTTTATGTGCAGGTGGTGGAAGCTCCTGTGGCTAGATGGACTAATGAGTTTGCCGAACTAAAGCGGCAACTAGATGCAGCGGATGCCGATATCGAGCTTGTTAACAAGCGGCTTGACGAGGCACAGGGTAAGTGATGTTTTCTGGTGAATGTCACATAGTAAGAGCAGCGTGATGCCAGTATCTTTAATATGTGTTGACTGCAAATGGAGCTGACACCATGGAGACCCTTCGGGCGGAACTTGCCCGAGCCAAGGAACAAGCAAGAATTAGTAATGAGGCCGCTTTAAAGGCGGCCGAAGAGTTAAGAGCTGAAAAGGCTGCACATTGCAAGAGCAAAGACAAAATGGCCAAGATGGCTGTAAAGCTAAAAGACACTGCCGACCATTGCCAGTTCCTTGAAGAAGAGAACCGAGCGAAGGCGACGAACCTCGAAAAGGCCACGATTGCGGCCAAAGACACCCGCTCTGCCATGAGGGCAAAGAAGGAAGAGCTGCGTGAAGCTGGTGATATTGCGGCTGGGAAGCCCTTTTTGCTGCGGAGGAAGTTCGGAGATCCGCGGTATGCCCCTCTGGATCGGCTGTGGAGTTCGGCAGACGCATATCTGGATTTGACGGCGAGTGCTGTCGATGCGGCCGAATACTTCCGAGATCAAACAGATCGTCAAGTGGACAAGCTATTCTGGTCGCAATTTAAAGTTCCAGAGCGTCCGCTTCCACTAACTGATCAGCTTGCCGAATGGACCGAACTCAATAGATTGTCCGGACTTGCCATGAGATCCGTCGTAGATCATCTGTGGCCGAAAAAGCCGAAGCCGAACAACTATTTCAGCTTAGTGCAGCAGTTCCTTGGTGTGGTGCCGCACATCAATGCGATGAAGAAGTCGGCGTGCATAGAAGGCTCGCGGATGGCCCTTGCCCGTGTCAAAGCATATTGGGCGGAGATGGATGCTACCATTGTTGCGGCGCAGGGTTTGGCCATAGGCCGAGTTGCTGCCGAGCATTATTTTGAAGAAGTTCTTGAGGGTGCTCGTTTGATAGAGGCCCAGTGCTCGAAGAATATTATGTTTGAGTGACATGTATTCCCATTGTAAAAACAATGTTTTTATTAAATTTATCAAGGTTGTATTTATACTTTTGCCCCAAAGTAATATGATGCCTCCTGTGTGGCCGTTTATGTATACATGCATATAACCTGAAAGATTGCAGTCGTCGGCTTCAGCCCCCACACATATAATGTGGGGGTGTTCGCAAAAGACGCATATTCACACTTAATCCAATGTCTTGGTCCTAATAAGGAGGTGATGGCGCAGCGAACTAGGCAACCGGACTATAATGCTTTAACACTTTCACTTAGCCATAGGAGTTTGACAGTGGGGCTACTATATAGCCCCTGGTGGCTCCGCACTCATCCGAATTCGGGGTGCGTATATGCCTGGCCGGGAAACGACCCTTTGTTAAGGCGTAGGAATTCTAACATTCCGATAGGTCATCGAGTGGTTGACCAGTCTCACGCTATATCATGATAGTCAATTTTTGACTTTCTCTACTGAGGTGCTCATCCGGATGAACCAGGGCACAATCGCAGTAGTTCTCCTGGTGCCGCCTTAGCCGATAGAGCAGAACGTAAGGCAACAAAACATAGGAGCCGGGCAAACCCAACATTTGACCAAAGACATGATTCGGAGCTGATGCATATAAGGCCAAACTCGCGACGCCGAACACTCCCTAAGGTATTCGGTCTTTATGGTGTAAACCAGGCCTAAATAGTGCCCTTTGTAAGAAGCCCCTGGTGTCCAAGTACGTGCATTATTCTGACATGGCCACATGACAAGACGTCAGCATCCTTCTCAATAGTACAGAGAATCCGAGGGATGTGTATCAACAAGAGACAGTAAGAAAGGTTTACGGAGGGTCTTAATCTAAAAAGAATCCTTAGAACGGGTCCCTGCTGCACGTCTGCGCCCGTGTCTCCGTTGTGCCGTATCCTAGACAGGTGTAGCACGATGGTCATCTGTAAAAGAGAGGAACTTAGGTGAAAATTTGTCGTGCAAAAAGGTAGGTTTAAAGAAACCATGTATAATTCAAGATGAGTAAAAGTTGCCACTTGTCTGCACGCGTTGAGCCCCTTGTATTTGTAATAGGGGTGTGGCCATCAAACCTGTATGAAATACATATGGCTGCGTCGGACTCGTCTAACCGTGTCCGTAGTCTTGATGACCTATCGAGTGCTTTAGTTGATGAGGCCATTTTAGTGTGCGGCTGCCAAGGCAGCCGCACTCTCTTCGGTGCGCTGGGATCGCTCAATATTTCCATTTACTGTAATAATGCCACGTGGACCGGGCATCTTAAGCGTGAGGGAAGCGTAATGCGGTATTGCATTAAAGCGAGCGAAAGCTTCGCGTCCAAGTAGCGCTTGATAGCCACTTTGGAACGGAGCAATGTGGAAGGTTAAATTTTCGCTACGGGAGTTATCGGGGAAGCTGAATATAACCTCTAGTAGCAGGGAGCCCATGCAATGAGCCCCTGGGCCTGGCGTTACTCCTTTAAAGGTAGTATTGTTGTGGCAAATTTTCGTTGGGTCTATCCCCATTTTGCGGATTGTGTCCTGATATATCAAGTTTAGACTGCTGCCACCGTCCATCAGGACTCGTGTGAAGTGGTATCCATCAATTATTGGATCTAATACCAAGGCATCCCATCCTGCATGCCGGATACTTGCTGAGTAATCCCGATGGTCGAAAGTGATCGGTTGAGACGACTAGTGGCAGGACTCCACGGTGATAGGCCCTTGGGCATATTTCTCTGGGAGTGCCGCTTTGTTTCTCCCCTTGATCATGTGTAACACATTTACTGTTTTGACTTCTGGTGGAAATTTCTTTTGTTCCCCAGTGTCTTGCTTGATAGGCTCATCCTCGTCTTCGCTTGGTGTATCCTCCCCCTTGTGTACGGCGTTGAGCTTGCCGGACTGCTTGAAGACCCAACATTCTCTGTGGGTATGATTTGTAGGTTTATCGGGGGTGCTATGGATCTGACATATTTGGTCCAGAATTTTTTTAGGCTGGACAGTTCATCTCTGGCGCCTTTAGAGGGCGGCTTTTGCTAACCTGGCCGAGAGCTTCTGAATCCGGCGTTTACCGCCGTGCTCTTCGGATTGTCTTGTTTATTCCGGCGCTTATTATTTTTGCTGCGTCGTGATTTCCCATTTCCATCTCTAACTTCGGATGTACTTGGGTCGCTGGTGCTGCATCGGGCTAGCCAGCTGTCCTCGCCCGCGCAAAAGCGGGTCATGAGGCTTGTTAATGTTGCCATTGTTCTCGGCTTTTCTTGGCCGAGGTGTCTGGCAAGCCATTCGTCTCGAATGCTGTGTTTAAAAGCTGCCAAGGCTTCAGCGTCCGGGCAGTCGACTATTTGGTTCTTTTTAGTAAGAAACCTATTCCAAAGCTTTCGGGCTCACTCTCCAGGCTGTTGAGTTATATGACTTAAATCGTCTGCATCCGGGGGTCGGACATAAGTCCCTTCAAAATTTTCCCAAAAAGCGTCTTCGAGCTCTTCCCAGCTTCCAATGGAGCTTCCGGGGAGGCTTTTAAGCCAGTGCCGAGCTGGCCCTTTGAGTTTGAGGGGTAAGTACTTAATGGTGTGGAGATCATCTCCTCGAGCCATATTGATATGGAGGATATAGTCCTCAATCCAGACCCCAGGGTATGTTGTTCCGTCGTATGCCTCTACGTTTACGGGTTTGAATCCCTCTGAAAATTCATGGTCCAGTACCTCGTCGGTGAAACATAGGGGGTGTGCAGCACCCCTGTATCTGGGTGTACCGCGTTGTTCAGATGTTTGTTGTGTTGCATCGTATGCTGGAGCACGCTTGCGTGGTCCATAGATGGATCTGGTTGCGCCGTCCTTTTGATGCGAGCCCTCGCGTGGATCATGCATTGGCTCATGTGCGGCGTTGTTTGTCGCTCTATGTTGGTCGTAAGGTCGTCTATCCGGCCAGATGGCCGTTTTAATTTTTGGTTGTGGGGGATCTAAGGCCTCCTCATCGAATTCAGGTAGCAACTTCCGCTTCGGGTAGCTCTTGGTGGGGCGATTATCGCCGTACTTCGCTGCAGTGTTGAGTGCTTTACCCCATCTGATTCTGAGTGTGTCTTGCGCAGCCTTGAGCCTTTGCTTCTGTTTTTTTAGACTCCTCACGGTGGCAACAAGCCTTTGATGGGCATTCTGTTGCTCCAGGTGTCTGTCCAGTGTGATTTCATCCGGACTATTATCTTTGACAGAGTCGGGTTGCTCGGTTTGATTCTCCGTGTTGCCGTGGTCCGGCGAGGGTTCACCCTGCTCTAACGCTGGGTCTATATGATCGTTGTTTCTGCCGAGGCGGGATTTGGAGCGGCGCTTACACTGCCGCTTTGACTGCTTCTCGAGGGGACAACCCTTCGTTGCGTCCTTCCGTTCCTCCTCGTCGTTTTCTTTTGGTGTGTCCACCATGTATACGTCATGTGATGAACTGGGCGTCCAATGCCCTGTGGGCAGTGGTTCACGTTCGTCTCCTGTATCGTCATCCATACCGTCGATGTCTTCGGAGTCGAAGTCGAGCATGTCGGTTAAGTCATCAACGGTGACTACAAAGTGGATGGTGGGTGGGCAGCGAATTTCTTCGTCATCCGCATCCCAATCCCGCCGGACATAGTTCGGTCAGGACTCTCCTGACAAGGAGAGACTTTAATGAATTCAGTATGTCGCCAAAGGGCGAGTGCTGAAAGATATCCGCGGAGGTGAACTCCATGATTGGCGCCCAGTCGGATTTGACAGGCACGGGCGCAGGCGGTTCGGAGTCCGTGGCCGGGGAAGGATCTTGCAGTTTAGCAACACGACTCTCGTGAAGGGTAAGGTCGATATTCGGCTCGATCGCCGTTGGGGATGCGGCCTCTGCGGCGGGGTCTATCAACCCATCCATGGGAGGCGCAACTGGCTCTGAATTAAGGGTCGGAGCGGCTGCCGGTGCGATTTCTTGAATATTGTCCAATGGCAGAGCTAAATCGTACTCATCGTGACCGCATGGCGCACAAGGCAGGGGCTCGAATTCGTCGAAGATCAAGTCTCCGCGGATATCGGCCGTGTAGTTTAAGCTTCCAAACCTGACCTGGTGGCTAGGGGCGTAACTTTCGATCTATTCCAGATGGCCAAGCGAGTTGGCCCGCAGTGCGAAGCCGCCGAACACAAAGATCTGTCTGAGGAGAAAAGTCTCACCCTGGACTGCATCGCTATCAATGATAGAAGGAGCCATCGAGCCTAAGGGCGATGACACAAAGGAACTCTCAGTGAAAGCACCAATGTCGGTGTCAAAACCGACGGATCTTGGGTAGGGGGTCCCGAACTGTGCGTCTAAGGCGGATGGTAACAGGAGGCAGGGGACACAATGTTTTACCCAGGTTCGGGCCCTCTTGATGGAGGTAAAACCCTACGTCCTGCTTGATTTATTCTTGATGATATGAGTATTACAATAGCTGATCTACCATGAGATCGGAGAGGCTAAACCCTAGAAGCTAGCCTATGGTATGATTGTATGTTGTCGTACGGACTAAAACCCTCCGGTTTATATAGACACTGAAAAGGGCTAGGGTTATACAAGGTCGGTTACAAAGGAGGAGATATACATATCCGTATTGCCTAGCTTGCCTTCCACGCCAAGTAGAGTCCCATCCGGACACGAGACGAAGTCTTCAATCTTGTATATTCATAATCTAACAGTCCGGCCAAAGGACATAGTCCGGCTGTCCGGAGACCCCCTAATCTAGGACTCCCTCAGTGACAGTCAGTTTCCGGCTTTCCCCACTGAGGTGCTTAACCATGCGAGCTGGAAGCACGATCGTAGTGGTTCTCCCTTTGCACACCTAGTCGAACAAAGCGGAACGTAGGAGGCAAGCACAGGAGCTGGGCAACCCAACTATTTAACCGAAGACACAATTTGAAACCGATGCATATATAGCAATATCCGAGAATGTTTTTGCCGAATCTCTAAAGGTGTCCGGCGTTGCACTGCGAGACTTATGCTGTAAACACACAAATAGTTTAAAAGTGCCATAAGCTTGGAAAACCAAAAAACGTCAGTAAAAACTTGACGTCGAACAAGATCAAGTGTTCGGTGCAATATCCGAAATTGGAAAAAAATTGTGCTTCTGTCGTGCTTTAACATGACACATCCGATCTCAAGACTTCACGCGGGTCAGCCTATGGCTTCAAGCTCCTTATCCCAAAGGTGGAGTACTTCTCCAAGTTTAGTTTAGCAAACTAAACTCGAGCGGCTTTTAGAGAGAAGACAGGCTATCCGGCTATTGACCATACACTCGAGTCAAAAAAGGAGCGGTAGAAAAAGACTTTGCAACGACCAAGAAGAAAACACATTTACTATAAATCAACTCATATAAATTTTAAGAGCCCCCAAGTGACTTGGGTAAAAGAATTTTATGTATAATGATTGTATGTACCAAAGTACTTATATCATATCTGTGTTCACCCAAACTATAAACGCGTCTTAACCGAACGTCGGCTTCTCCCTCTTCTGTCAAGGGTCGAAAAGTGTTATGTACTCCACTTGTCGAGAATATCGACGATGTTTCCGATAACCAGGCAATCAGGCCATAAGGCTGTAACAGACAAAGCGCGTGCAAGGAACTTATGCTATATTACTGACGAAGTGTAAGAAGCATCTTCGAAGAAAATAGTACCCCCACCGATAACTTTCTTCGGTTGCTCATTGTTACTATGAGACTTGTGCAATAGATTTTTCATACTCATGAGTTCCATTGTGTGCCGACCATGATTGAAAACAATAAGAGCGCTAGCTTTCGACTTCACCCAGTCTGAGGTCCGAGCTCGGATGACCCGATCGTGACAATAGCAGAGGTGCTCCCTTTACTCCCTAGCCGAATAATCGGGAATGTAGGGGTAAACACAGGAGCAAGGCAACCCAACTTTCGGAACACTTAAGTCAACATGGTGCATATTGTGGCGTAATACACAAACAAGGAACGAAGCTGTACAAGTATAATCATATGCAAGAGGGAAGGCTTCATAAAGGAAGCCCCCAAGTAAACGTGATATTTGAATTTGTGTGTCACAAACAAAGTTTTGACAAGGAAGTTTTTCACTAACAATTCTTTGCCAAAAAAGTATAATGCTTGGTCGAACCGAACAAAATTTAAAAATTTAAAACTTTGAGCATAAAAGCGACTTAGCTAGTTATTGTCTTCGGCATTGATGACGCGGTCCGAGCTTACGGCGGGACGAGGTCCCAGCCCCCAAGCCGGTCCCGAGGTGGTAGAGCGAAGAGCTCGGCACTCCGAAGTGGTGACATAGCACGACC
This sequence comes from Triticum aestivum, assembly GCF_018294505.1. Taxonomy (NCBI): domain Eukaryota; kingdom Viridiplantae; phylum Streptophyta; class Magnoliopsida; order Poales; family Poaceae; genus Triticum; species Triticum aestivum. The sequence goes on from NC_057800.1 coordinate 412,984,680, forward strand.
AATGCAGGCCGGCAGAGTGACGCCGAAGTCCCCGGCGTGGTTTAATGAAGTGATGACGAAGGCCCCAGCCTAGCCGAGGTGACAACACTGCCCGACCCAGATCATTTACCTATGCACGGGAAATAGTGCAAACCGGAGATAATAGTAATAATAATAAATTAAAAAATTATTGCATAATTAGTAATTTACGCAAAGTGAGTAATAAAAGAAATATGGCATGTGTGCCGAACACTCGATGACGTAGAGCTCCCTCAGCGATGCCGAAGTCCCGAGGCAACCGAACATGTTGGTATGTCAATTTGACCAACAAGGTGATCACACGAGCTGATTTAGTCCTATTGGGATGACAACATCGGCTTGCCGAAGTGACCGTGTGACGCAATCGAAGTCGATTACCTACACATGTAAAATAGTGCAGTCCAACAATAATAATATAAATATATAAAAATCCTCGCGTAATTAATTTATGCAAAATAATTTATTTAAAGATATGTGGCCTGACGCCGAAGTTAATGTCGATGCAGGGCGTCGGCGTGATGCGGTAAAGGCGTGGCAAAGCCTGAATTCATAGGTCAGTCCGAGTTCCGGATGCGGCATTCATCGAACTGTGTACGGAAACTGACCGAACCACCACGCGGCCATCGTTAATGCGGCCACCATTTGATAGACCTGTGTAAGATGATGGAACAAACCAGAGTAATAATTCCTTGGAAAAGTTAAACCCCAAATAAAAAAATTCCTAGGATTAATAGCACCTGGATAATTCTTTGGAAGAAAGGTTACTCCCGAAATTGGGACTTGATCCGCACACTCATTTCCTGATGGGTGATGAAGCGACGGGATGGTGATGCTGGCAAAGAGTGTCGCCGAGGCAAAGCCCTCTGTCCAGCTAACGTAACGAAGTTGGTAGGCTGGTGACGCCGAAGTCTCCGTAGCAGGTTGATGAAGAAATAGCGGAGCCCCCGGTCCAGCCGAGGTGTCGAAGTAGGTCGGCGTGATGGACATCGGCTTGAAGAAGCAACAGTGCGGCCATGCCGATGCAGGTCGTAGCTCGTGACATGGTCAATGCCGGCTTGATGAAGTGACCGTGCGGCGATGCCGGTGTGCCCGCTCCATGTAGTCCGTGGGGCGGCGATGTTGGTGATAATTTATCGTTCGTGGTGCCGAACTCTTGTTCGGCTCACAGAGATGATGATCCGAAGAAGTTGAGCTCGGCTCGACAAAGCGACGACGTGTCTAGTGCAGGTCGGCTACCGTAGAGCAACATTTTGCAGCTGGTTTGACACCGGCGCGATGGTGAAAATCATATTGGAAAAGAATTTAAATTTAGCGGGATGTGTTTGGGAACAAAACGCAATACCCCATACAAAACTTCCTTCAAAAAGGATGTCTGAAATCCCGTTCATAAAAAAAGATGAACTCGGCTCGGATTCGTTCTCGCACAGAAAACAAATCTGAAAAGTGATGCACTAATCGGAAGGTTCCCGGAGTTTGGACGGTCGGATTGGGCTGAAATTTAGAGGGGTGGTAGATATGGGAATTCCACAGCAGATGAACGGTTGGATCTTCCAAAGGACCTCTGAGCTGGGCTCTGGAGATCACGCCCTAAACTCGTCCAAATTGTCCAGATTTGAGAGGGCTCCGGTATATCGTAGATTGCCAGAGATTCCTCCATCGGAACTCGACGAAATTTTCCAGGGTTGTTGTAGACTCAATTCCGCGCAATTCCACTGAAACAATCATTAAAACGACACTCAAGGAGGCGATGGCGGCGGATACAAGTTCGTTGTCCAAAAAAACAGCACGGTCGTCCAAGGGCAATGTTGACGTTGAGCCCCCGAGCTCCATAGATGATTCCTTATCCGAACATAATGATCTTGATAGAGATCGGAGTTGATGTTGATGAAGTCCCTTATCCAAACATAATGATCGGAGGTAGGGCGCAGTCCTCGGTCAAGCCAAGGTGACCAGTGGATCCGGCGACGAAGATGCCGACGTCGCAGTTGATCTGCAGTCGAGCCATTGATATTTGCCGATCACACAGTGGAACTCTCAATGGAAGTACCAATGTCGGTGTCAAAACCGGCGGATCTCGGGTAGGGGGTCCCGAACTATGCGTCTAGGATTGATGGTAACAGGAGACGGAGTACACAATGTTTACCCAGGTTCGGGCCCTCTCTATGGAGGTAATACCCTACTTCCTGCTTGATTAATCTTGATGAATATGAGTATTACAAGAGTTGATCTACCATGAGATCGTAATGACTAAACCCTAAAAGTCTAGTCTAGCTACGATTATTAATGTCATAATGATCTATCAACTAGCCTGGCCTTAGCTTATATAATGTACCAGAGGCCTAGGATAACAAGAGTCCTAGCCGAATACGTTGGTGGAGAGGAGTCCTTGTCTCGATCACAAAGTCTTGTGGAGTACTCCTTGAATGCAGCATGGGCTGCCCGAAGTGGCCCATGAGTGAACCGTCATGGGGGTCCTCAGCCCGATCCACCTGGTCGGGAGATGATGTGGTGAGTACCCCCTAGTCCAGGACACCGTCAGCAGGGCTTGCTGATAGCCTGCAGCACACGTAGCAGCCCGGAGACGGTTGTCCTCGAGAAGCACAACATTGTCACGCTGATGTTGATCCCGCGCTACTTCATCATGGGCAAGCACTCGAGGCTACCCGTAAATGAGTTCCGTGGGGATAACTGCTTCTGCCTCATTAAGTAGGGAGAAGGGAGTCTTCCCGGTAGCTCGATTTGGTGTCATTCTGAGGGACCGAAGAACTACCGGCAGCTCATCGATCCATCGCCTGCCGCACTTCGGCAGCGTATCAAACGTTCTCGTCTTGGGTCCTCGCAACACTTCAGCATTCGCCCTCTCAGTTTGACCATTGCTTCTAGGATGTGCAACAGAGGCAAATGAGATCCTGCTTCTGAGGGCATGAACGTATTGCATGAAGGCGGGGCTCGTGAACTGGCTGCCATTGTCGGTGATGATCTGGGCAAGGACCCCGAAGCGGCACACCAATCCTTTCAAGAAATTGATAGCTGACTGAGTAGTAACCTTTCTCACAGCATCTACTTCCAGCCACTTTGTAAACTTGTCGATGGCAACGAACAAGAATTCAAAGCCCCCAGCAGCTCGAGGGAAAGGGCTGAGGATATCGAGCCCCCAGACCGAAAACAGCCATGACAAAGGGATTGTCTAAAGAGCTTGTGTAGGCAAATGGATGTTCTTGGAACAGAACTGGCAGGCTTCACACTTGGTGACTATCTCGACTGCATCTTGGAGGGCAGTGGGCCAATAGAATCCTTGCTGAAATGCTTTCCCAACTAATGCCCTTGATCCAATGTGGGAGCTGCACATGCCTTTGTGTATTTCCGCCAGCAGTTCCTTCTTCCTGGCAGATGCACTTCAATTTCACACCATTAGGCCTCCTTCTGTATAGAGTGTCATTGACAAACTGATACATACTGGCCCTCCGGGCTACTCTTTCAGCTTCCTCTTGCCCATCGGGAAATTCTCCAATTTGGAGGAAATGGACTATGTGCCTTACCCAAGTTGGAGCCTGGGCTCAGCAACAAGGACTGGTGGCACCTCCTCATCTGCAAGAGTGCATTCCTCGACCGCGGGGACCAGTGGCCCGGCAGGAGGGCACAACCTGACAATTGATGGGGAGTTGTTTCCAGCAGGGTCCCTACCAGGAGCCCCGGGAGGCTCTACTAGGAGAGGCTTACCGGAGTCCAACTTCCTCCTCTTTCGGGCCATTGTTGCCGGGGATACGGAGAGCTTAGTAAGATGGAGAACAAAAGTTCCTGGTTCCACAGGAAGTTTTTGCATAGCACACTTTGACAGATGATCAGCTATGTTGTTTTCCACACGGGGTACGTGCTCTGTGACGGAGTCCTGGATTAGGGGGTCTCCTGACAGCTGGACTATATCCTTTGGCCGGACTGTTGGACTATGAAGATACAAGATTGAAGACTTCCTCCCGTGTCCGGATGGGACTCTCCTTGGCATGGAAGGCAAGCTAGGCAATACGGATATGTAGATCACCTCCCTTGTAACCAACTCTGTGTAACCCTATCCCCCTCCGGTGTCTATATAAACCGGAGGGTTTAGTCCGTAGGACAACAGGCAATCATACCATAGGCTAGCTTCTAGGGTTTAGCCTCTACGATCTCGTGATAGATCAACTCTTGTAATACTCATATCATCAAGAACAATCAAGCAGGACGTAGGGTATTACCTCCATCAAGAGGGCCCGAACCTGGGTAAACATCGTGTCCCTTGCCTCCTGTTACCATCCGCCTTAGATGCACAATTTGGGACCCCCTACCCAAGATCCGCCGGTTTTGACACCGACATTGGTGCTTTCATTGAGAGTTCCACTGTGTCGTCACCATAAGGCTTGATGGCTCTTTTGATCATCGGTAGTGATGCGGTCCAGGGTGAGGTTTTCCTCCCCGGGCAGATCTTTGTATTCGGCGGCTTCGCACTAGAGGCCAATTCGCTTGGCCATCTGGAGCAGATCGAGAGCTATGCCCCTAGCCGTCAGGTCAGATTCGGAAACTTGAACTACACTGCCGACATCCACGGAGACTTGATCTTCGACGGATTCGAGCCCGTGTCAGGTGTACCGCACAGCCACGACGAGCATGACGTAACTCTGTCGTCGGACAGTATTTGGGAGATCGCATCTGCAACTACTCCGACCGTCAATCCGGAGCAAATCACGCCATCCGCGAGCGGAGGGATAGACCCTGCCATGGAGGCCGCACTCTCAATGGCGATAGAGCCGGATACTGACTTCACCCCTTACGAGAGCCGTGTTGCCGAACCACTGGATTCGTCTCCGGCCATGGACTCCGAGCCGCCTGCATCCGCGCCCATCGAATCCGACTGGGCACCGATCATGGAGTTCACCTCCGCGGATATCTTTCAGCACTCACCTTTCGGCGATGTGCTAAATTCATTAAGGTCTCTCTCCTTGTCAGGAGAACCTTGGCCGAACTATGTCCGGCTAGAATGGGATGCGGACAACGAGGAAATTTGCTACCCACCCACCACCCACCACCCACTTAGTAGCCACTGTCGACGATTTAACCGACATGCTCGACTTCGACTCCGAAGACATTGACGATGCAGGAGACGAACAGGAACCACCGCCCACAGGGTGCTGGACCGCCACCTCATCATATGATATATACATGGTGGACACCCCCAAAGAAGGCAATGGCGACGAGACAATGGAAGATAAGCCCTCCAAGAAGCAATCCAAGCGCCGACGTCAGCGGCGCCGCTCTAAATCCCGCCACAGCAAAAGTAGTGATACCGGCACAGGAGATAATAACAATTTAGATAGTGCCGAAGACAACCACAATCCCCTCGCGCATGATGTAGAGCGGGAAGATGAACAATCTAGCCCTCCAGAGAGGAGGCAGTAGATGGAGAACCAGAAGAGGACAATTACATGCCGCTCTCCGAAGACGAGGTGAGCCTCGGCGACGAAGAATTTATCGTGCATGAGGATCCCGTCGAGCAGGAGCGCTTCAAGCGCCGGCTTATGGCCACAGCAAATAGCCTGAAGAAAAAGCAACAACAGTTTCAAGCTGATCAAGACTTGCTAGCAGACAGATGGACCGAAGTCCTTGGGGCCGAGGAATACGAACTCGAGCGCCCCTCCAAGAGTTACCCAAAACGCAGGTTGCTACCTCACCTAGAGGAGGAAGCATTGAAACCTCCATCACCAGTGTATGATGCGGCTGACCAGCCACTGCATGGCCGAGCCAGAGAGGCGTTTCAGCCTGAAGTTCAGCCTGCACCCAACCGCCACTCAATCAAAAATACCAAGGCCCAGGGCAACACACGGGAACTGTGAGACGTATTGGACAGCAGGGCAAAACTTTCAAGGTCAATATACGGGTCACGGGCACGCGCGCCAACACAGGACGATGATCGTCGCACCGGATACACCAAAGGTAAATCCGACCGGGCCGAATACAGCAGGCAAGACTCATATGAACTGCGTCGTGATATAGCTCGGCACAGAGGCGCCACACCCCCCTTATGCTTCATGATGAAGTAATGGATCACGAATTCCCAGAAGGGTTTAAACCCATAAACATCGAATCATACGATGGTACTACAGACCCCGCGGTATGGATAGAAGACTTCTTCCTCCACATTCGTATGTCCCGCGGGGATGACCTACATGCCATCAAGTATCTCCCACTCAAACTCAAAGGGCCGTCTCGGCATTGGCTCAATAGCTTGCCGGCAAACTCCATAGGAAGTTGGGAGAACCTGGCAGAGGCATTCCTGGACAATTTCCAGGGCACTTACGTGCGACCACCGGACGCTGACGACTTAAGTCATATAACTCAGCAGCCAGGGGAATCGGCCGGGAAATTCTGGACCCGGTTCCTAACCAAGAAGAACCAAATTGTCGACTGTCCGAATGCAGAGGGCTTAGCGGCATTTAAGCATAATATCCATGACGAATGGCTCGCCCGGCACCTCGGCTAAGAGAAGCCAAAATTCATGGCAGCCCTCACGACACTTATGACCCTCTTTTGTGCGGGCGAAGATAGCTGGTTGGCTCGTAGTACCAATACAGCAAGCAAACCTGGCATATCACAAGCCAGGGATAGCAACGGCAAACCACGACGCGACAAACACAAGCACCGCAAATATGGTGAAAAAGCCAAAAATACGGCAGTTAATGCCGGTTTCAGGGGCTCAAAGTCCGGTCAGCGGAAAGGGCCGCCCAAAAATACAAACCCGGGTCCATCCAGTCTGGACCGCATACTCGCTCGCCAAGGCCAAATTCATGGCACCCCAGAAACGCCAGCCACCCATACCAACAGAGAATGCTGGGTCTTCAAACAAGCCGGCAAGGCAGGCGCCAAAAATGAAGAGGGGTCTCAAAGTGACAATAGCGACGATGAGCCCAGATCGCCGAACACAGGAGGGCTAAAGAAATCCCCCCCATATTCAATCGGTGAATGTGGTAAATACCACACAAATTGCCCACTCGGACCAGAGATGCACCCTTAGGGACGGCGGCTCAACGGAACTCGCCGTCCCACAATATAAGCTAGGGTCGGTCACCTTCAACCGCACGGATCGTCTGGTTAACGCCAATCAGGGCAATCCAGCCGCACTAATCCTCGACCCAATAGTAGACGGGTTCCACCTCACTCGAGTCCTTATGGACGGAGGTAGCAGTTTAAATCTGCTTTACCAGGACACAGTGTGCAAGATGGGCATCGATCATTCAGCAATCAAGCCCACTAAAGCCACTTTAGAGGCATCATACCAGGTATGGAGGTTAGCTGTACAGGCTCCATTGCCCTTGAGGTAATCTTCGGATCACCAAAAAATTACCGCATCGAAGAGTTAATCTTCGAAATCGCCCCTTTCTGCAGTGACTATCAAGCACTGCTCGGGCGAACCACGTTCGCTCGATTCAACGCGGTGCCACATTATGCCTACCGTAAGCTCAAAATGCTCGGTCCACGCGGCGTCATCACGGTTCATGGCAAGGCCGAACCTTCCTTCGGCACCAACAAATACATCACTGCCTTAGCAGCAGGAACAACGAGCAGCACCTTGCAGCTGAACCTCGAGTCGACGCCCTGGCTCCCGGACACCTTCAAGGGGCTCCGGACTACTTCATGGAAGGATACCCCGGCTAGTCCAGAGCTCAACTAAACACTCCGGCGAAGGCCATGACAGGCCGAACTCAGCAGTTCAACCGCCCTCCGGCACAGAAACATTTCTTATATTTCCTTCAGAGGTTCACCTTTGCACCGACCAGGACGGACTCCTCAGAGGCAGCCCGAACGCATCAGGGGATCCTTAGACATTCCCCGCAGCGAACATCCGGCTACAATACGGATCCGCACTCAACCTCTTCCCCCTGGTCACAGCAGGTTTTGTTATCACAATTCCTTTTTTATCACATTACTTGTACCCATATGCATAGACGTATTATTCAAATACAACATGTGGACTTATATGACGCTTACCCGCTAATTATTTATTATCGAAATCATTTCGTCAAATGGCATCCGTACACAGCGATATGCCTTAAATATGCCAGGGGCTTCGTTTTCCCCCTAACACGGCAATAAAAGTCCGAACACCTTCGTGGAAGCTCGGCACCCCGAACTTATAGCATTTTATGCATCAGCTCTGAATCATGTCTTGGGTCAATAGTTGGGTTTGCCCGGCTCCCATGTTTTGGTACCTTAAGTTCCGCTATATTGGCTAAGGTAGCACTGGGAGAACTACTGCGATTGTGTCCTGGTTCTTCCGGATGAGCACCTCAGTATAGAAAGCCGAAAACTGACTGTCATGATACGGCAAGAGCTGGTCAGCTGTTCGAGCGGTCACAAAATCTTTAAATATTTCTCTCGCATAATGCCATAACCAATGCAGCGTGCGATGGATCGGCTTTTGCTCTGATCAGGCGCTTATGGAGCCCCTAGTATGGTCTTCTGAACACAAGGGGCTGCGCCGACCATACTAAAGCTCCTATGGCTAAGTGAGAGTGATAAAGCCCTATAGTCTGATTGCCTGGTTCGTTGTGCTGAGCACCTCCTTCGGAGGACCCAAAACTTGGATAAAGAGTGCTCATGTTTATCCCAAACACCCCCGTACTTCTTACGTGGGGGCAGAAGCCGACGACTGGCCAACTCTCAGCCTTAACATACAAACAGTCGCACAGGAGGGTAAACTTTTATATAACAGGTGACATATAAATGACCTTGTTCAAACATTACAAAGGACAACATGATCGGCATTCATGGAAATATAATGTCCTTGGTACATAGCTCCGCTGCAAGGTAGGATCCTTTTAGGACACTCTTATAATACAATTCGGGCTTGCGGTGCTCCTTCCCCTCTGGCGGTGCCTCGGTCACTAGCTTTTCGGCATCCATCTTCCCCCAGTGCACCTTTGCGAGGGCGAAGTCCATTCACGCTCCTTCTATACAGACCGACCGCTTGATGACGTCAAGTCGAGGGCAAGCGCTTACAAGCCGCCTCATGAGCCCGAAGTGGCTGCTTGGAATCGTCTCGGCAGGCCATAGCTGGATAAGCATATCTTTCATGGCTAGTTCCGCCGCCTTATGCAGTTCGACCAGCTGTTTCAGTTGATCGGCAAAAGGCACCGGATAATTCGATGCCAAATACTGCGACCAAAAGAGCTTATCGGCGGTGTTCCTTCCTTCGGCTCGGTAGAATTGAGCGGCATCTGATATACTATGAGGTAGCTCGGCAAATACACCTGAGAAGTCCGGACTCACAATCAGAAACATAGTTTTTCCTTCAAATACTTGCTTTACATGGGAAAAGCCTTACCCGCCGTGATCTTCCTCGCCTCTTGGATCCCCTGCAGGGCGCTTTGGGTTTCCCCCCGAGCGTCGCTCGTGGCTTGACGCGCCTTGGTGAGTTCAGACTCTTTCTCCATTAAACTCTTCTCCAAGGCCTCGCATTTACTTATGGCTACTTGCAGCTCCTGCTCAGCTTTAATAACTCTCGCTTCGTGTTTCTCACAAAGAGTCCGCTCCATGGCTGCCTTTTTCTCGGCCTCGACAACGGCCCTTTTGAGGGCCTCGACTTCGGTCATAACCCCTAGCACAAATTATGCGGCTTATTTCATACTGAACATTTATTTCACAATAAATGCGCGCAACGCTTGTGCATACCTTGCTTATCCCTCAACTACATTTTAATTGGCCAATTTCTTCTATGGCCCGCTCCGGACTTTGATTCGGTCCGGAGATCTCCGCAGTACGAGAGGCAGCAGCTGATACAGGTATCTGCTTGGAACAGAAGAGAAATCAATACCACTCAATGAGTCTTCCGGTGATCATCAATGAGATCCCCTCTCCGGTTCTTTCTTTCACCGAACAGGGTATCAGGGGCTACTATCTATACTATGACACTCTTCGGCAACTCATAAAGCATACCTCAAAGCCTCTTATAAGGCTGATACAGGCTTTGTTCAGTCCACTCTCGGTTGACTGAATCTTCTCAATCACAGCACCCATAAGGGCACGGTGTTCGTCAACAATGGAGGCGTCTTGTAACGCCACCAACAAAGCATCCGACACCTCTGGATGGACAGAGGTCACCGGCGGAACAGGCACGCTCCCTCCAGCTGAAGGAGGCTGCCTTCTTGATTCTGGAGCCGTATAAACCTCTGGAATCGCATCAGGTGAAGAGCCAAACTCAAGGTCGCCCCCACCGTCAGACCCTATGGGAATCTTTCCCCCCACGTGTCCGGCCCTTGCGGTTTGACCTCCAGGCGCCGCCTTCATGGTTTCTTCCTTTCCTCCTTGGCGGGGGTCCTCCTGGGACGAAGCCTCGGTGTTATGCACCTGTTTGGAGGAAGGGGCCTTTTGGGGCATCCCACTCTCCATAGCATTCAAGCTCAACAGGTCCTCTGATGAGGATTGTTTGGTACAGGACCTCACTGGACTACCAAAAAATATGGCTTAAAGTTAAAATACTAAGCCATGATGAGTCCGGACGCTTAAACGTACTCGGATTTTATATACTTACGAGTTGACCAGGGGCTAGGCCCTGGGATCCCATGCCAGGTTGCTGTCGGCGGTGGCAATGGACTCCTCTGGAAGGCCGCCCCGGGTCTTTTTGGCCTCCTTTTTGGCTGTCTTCTTCGGCACCTTGTAGGGCACCGGGACCAACATCTTCGTCAGAAGTGGGATGACTGGGTCTTCGGGCAGCGGGGCCGGACAATGGATCCGCTCCGCCTTCTTCGTCTAGCTCTGGGGGAGTTGAATAAACATGCGTTAAGCGCTTCCTTTGGGTCATGCGGGTGGAAAAGTCTGATAAACTCACCGAACTTGCAGGGCGGGACAGTTGGTACCCGCGGTCTTCGGCGGAGTCCGGCCATGATTTGCTGGACTTGAAAAGCACCTTCCAAATGTCCTCGTGCGAGGAGCCGAAGAACCTTCGCAAAGTTTGGTGCCTGGCCAGATCGAAATCCCATAGATTGCAGGTCCGGTGTTGACAAGGCAGTATCCGGCGGACTAACATCACCTGCACTACGTTGACAAGTTCAATGTTCTTATCTCCCATATCTTTAACACGCATCTGAAGCACCAATAGTTCGTCGGACGAGGACTAGTCCAGGCCTTTATTGACCCAGGATGTAAGCCGTAGAGGGGCGCCGGATCGAAACTCGAGAGAGGCGGCACATTCTTGGCCGCACAGCTCAGTGATGTAAAACCACTGATGTTGCCACTCCTTGACAGAATCATTAAAGGTTCCTGTTGGCCATATGACGTTGGGCATCTTGCTCACCATAGCGTCTTCGCACTCGGCGTGCTCGCCGCCTACCACCTTGGGCTTCACATTGAAAACCTTCATCCATAAACTGAAGTGCGGCAAAATGCGGAGGAAAGCCTCGCACACGACAATAAATGTCGATATGTTGAGGAAGGAATTTGGGGAAAGATCATGAAGATCGATCCCATAATAGTACATGATGCCGCGAATGAACGGGTGGAGGGGAAACCCTAGCCCACGGAAAAAATGAGGGAGGAATACAACCCTCTCATGGGGTTCCGGTGTAGGGACGATCTGTCCCGCCGTCGGGAGACAGTGGCTGGTTTTCTTGGCTAGATACCCGGCCTCCCGAAGCTTTTTGATATCCTTCTCTCGGATGGTAGAGGCCATCCATTTGCCTCCTACTCCGGATCCAGACATCTTTGGAAGGACTTTTGTGTGCAGAGAAGATGAACGCTTGGGCGCTGGAGCCTGAGCAGAAGGGAGTGAGTCGGGAAGGAGTGGGTGAAAAGAATGAATCCTTGTCCCTTTATAAGGGCAGAAGAGGCGGTGTGCCTCCCCACTCACCTGGTAAAACCTCTTATTCCCCAATCACCGTAATTGATGGCACGGTTGGGTTACCCACATCCGTATTGATGAGAATCCCATAATAAGGGGAACACGATCTCTGCTTTGACAAGACGTGTCAAGAAAACCGCCTCGCGATATGTGCGGTGTTGGTTGAGAAAAACGGTTCGAATAATGACCGGGCCATGGCATGATGTCATGCTGTCAAAACGTGTCAGCAGATTAGATTTGCGGGAATATTATTCTCTCTACGGTGGTATGTGGAACTTGTTTTGCAGAGCCAGACAGTATCCTTGTGTTCAGAATCTTCCCTGGAGTATTCGGAGGAGGAACCCGCCTTGCAATGCCGAAGACAAAACTGTGCGCCGGACTCATCGCCATTGAAGTCTGGTTCAGGGGCTACTAAGGGAGTCCTGGATTAGGGGGTCTCCGGACAGCCGGACTATATCCTTTGGCCGGACTGTTGGACTATGAAGATACAAGATTGAAGACTTCCTCCCATGTCCGGATGGGACTCTCCTTGGCGTGGAAGGCAGGCTAGGCAATACGGATATGTAGATCACCTCCCTTGTAACCAACTCTGTGTAACCTATCCCCCCTGGTGTCTATATAAACCGGAGGGTTTGGTCCGTAGGACAACAGGCAATCATACCATAGGCTAGCTTCTAGGGTTTAGCCTCTACGATCTCGTGGTAGATCAACTCTTGTAATACTCATATCATCAAGAACAATCAAGCAGGACGTAGGGTATTACCTCCATCAACAGGGCCCGAACCTGGGTAAACATCGTGTCCCCTACCTCCTGTTACCATCCGCCTTAGACGCACAGTTCGGGACCGCCTACCTGAGATCCGCCGGTTTTGACACTGACACTCTGTTTGCAATCCATCAAAGTGCTCATCCAATCTCACTTCCTCAATGTATGCCTCCATCAATGGACTTTGGTAATCCTTGTTGACTTGTCTCACCACAAGTTGTGAATCTCCTCGAATGACCAGCTTCTAGATTCCCAATTCTGTGGCAATCCTGAGCCCGGCAAGGAGCACTTCATACTCTGTTGTATTGTTGGTTGCTTCCTCCCGTGGAAAATGCATCTGGACGACGTACTTCAAGTGCTCCCTAGTGGGAGAAACAAGAAGCACGCCAGCCCCTGCACCTTGCAGGTAGAATCCACCAACTAAATACATTATCCATTCTTGGGGCGATTCCTTGCCCGGGGTAACTATTTCCAGAACTTCTTCATTAGGGGTTGGCGTCCATTCTGCAATAAACTCTGCCAATGCCCTGCTCTGAATTGTTGATATGCTCTCAAATTTCAGACCAAAGCTGGATAACTCCAAAGCCCACTCCACTATTCTGCCGGTAGCCTCAGGGTTTCGGAGTATCCTCTGCAATGGAAAGCGGGTGACAACCGTAATCTCATGGGCTTGGAAGTAGTGGCATAGTTTCCTTGAGGCCATGATGAGGCCAAAAATCAACTTCTGCATGCCAGAGTACCGCGATCTAGCCCCCTGTAACAGGGAACTGACGAAGTATACTGGCGCTGCACCACTTTCTTCCTTGTCGCGCCCTTGGGGTTGCCCTTGCTGCTGTGCTTTTCTTTGTCCTGATCTTCATCCGATCCTGCCGGGCTTTGCCCACTCTCTGATTCCTCTACCTCCCACTATGCCACTAGAGCTGCACTGACCACTTGATTGGTTGCCGCTATGTATAGTAGCAACGACTCTTGTGGTTTGGGAGCAACCAAAGTGGGCACAGAGGACAAGTAGGTCTTCAAATCTTGTAATGATGCGTCTGCTTCCGGGTCCACTTTATGGGCCCTGCCTTCTTCCAAATTTTGAAGAACGACACGGCACACTCGACAGACTTGGAGATGAATCTGCTAGGCGCGGCAATGCACCCTGTCAGACGCCTCACATCTTTGACTGTCCTAGGTGCCTGGATCTACTTGATAGCCTTGATCTTGTTGGGGTTGCCTTCGATCCCATGATGGGACACAGAGAACCCAATTAGCTTGCCGGAGGGAACGCCAAACACACACTTCTCTAGATTTAGCTCCAAGTTGATCTTGCGCAGATTAGCAAATGTCTCCAAATCCTGGATGAGGGTTGATCTGTCCTTGGTCTTGACCACATATCATCCATATACGCATCAATGTTTCTGTGCAGGTAGGGTTCAAAACCAATCTGGACTGCTCTTGCAAAAGTGGACCCGACACTCTTTAACCCGAAAGGCATGCACATAAAGCAGTACGTACCACATGGGGTGATGAATGAGGTCTTCTCTTCGTCTTACCTGGACATGAAGATCTGAAGATACCCAAAGTATGCATCCAGAAAGGAGAGCAAATCACAACCTGAAGTGGAGTCCACAATCTGGTCGATGCGCGGCAAGGGAAATGGGTCCTTCGGGCAAGCCTTGTTGAGATCTGTGAAATCTATGCAAAGCCTCCATTTTCGGTTAGCCTTGCGTACGACCACTGGGTTCGGTAACCATGTCGGATGTAGTACTCCTCTGACCTGACAAGCTGCCTCCAGCTTCTTAATCTCCTCGGCAATGAACTGATGCCTCTCCAAGGCCTGCTTTCGAACCTTCTGCTTGACGGGTCAGGCATGTGGGCACACAGCAAGGTGGTGCTCGATTACCTCCCTGGGAACACCGAGGATATTAGATGGTTGTCAGGCAACCACATCGATATTTGCCCATAGGAAGGCAATGAGCGTGCTTTCCTATTTGTCATCAAGGGTGGCGCTGATAGTGAAGGTACCATCAACGCCAGCCAGCCTGCCGGGACCTTTTTCACAAGTGGTGCAACAACCTTGAACCTCTTGTTGTTGAAACTTTCCGGCAAGTCATCAACAGGCGCATCGCACTCTGAAGAGCTATGCTTCTCGGATTCCTTGCCGATGTCCCTGCTATCCTTCTTCTTCCTTATGTTTTCATTGGCGGGAACTGCTGCTGCCGCGGCTTCTGCCGCAACTGCGTCCTGGTACATCTTATCCACACAAATGATTGCGTTTTCCTCATCTGACGGAATGGAAATGACTCCTACCGGCCCTGGCATCTTCAAAGTGTTGTAGGCATAGTGGGATGTCACCATGAATTTTGCCAAAGTGGGCGTCCAAGGATCCCATTGTACGGCAGGGGGAGATTGACCACATGAAACACAACCTTCTCAGTCCGGTAGTTCAATTCTCCCCCGAATGTCACTGGCTACGTGATCTTTCCCTTAGGATGACTCCTACCGGGATTGACTCCTTAAAACATGCCCGTGACCTTTAATTCTTCCTCTGCTATTTAAAGCTTGCAGATAACCTTTGGGGAAATCAGATTCAACCCGGCCCCGCCATCAACCAACATCTTTGTGACTTTGAGGTTGCGAATTGTTGGAGAGACCAAACGGCAAACACCCTACCGCGGTGGGGCGGTCGGGATGGTCCTATTTGTCAAAGATGATGGGCGTGCGTGAGCATTTGAGCGGCTTCCGAGACTCTGCCGCTGGCTCCACGACATTGACCTCATGCACCCACCATTTAAGTTGGCGGTGAGAGGAGTGCAAAGATGCACCCCCGTCAATGCACATGACATCAGTGGCCTTCTGGAATTCTCGCTCGCTGGTTTCCTCTTCATCCCCTCCATCACTCTCATCATTGCAACCTTCCTTCTCTTGGCCCCTGGCGGGTTTTCCTTGGTTACGAAAAAGCCTTGCCAGAACGATTTGCTTCACCTCCTCGGCCCTTCACGCCAGTACCATTCTAACCTTTTTCCTTATCACACTTATCATATTCAGCCTCTACCTCTTGACGAGTTGCTTTACCTGATGACACTCTTGGAGATCGTGGTCTTTGGTCCGATGAATCTTGTAGTACGGCCCATCGCCTTTCCCAGCCCTCTCGGCAGCCGCAGCCTCCCGACAGTCAACGCATGCGATGGCTTCCTTGCCGAGGGCTTTGGCCTTAGGCTTATTGCCGATACTAAGCATGCCCAATCCTTCGACGGTTATCACTACCTTATCTTTGGGCCTCTTTTTGCGCTTCTTGTTCTTCTTCTTTTGACTGGTGGATTCATTATCATTCTTTGAGTCGATGTCGACGCAATCTTCCTCCCCAAGGAGTTTCCTTCCCTCCTCCACCCGAGCGCATTTGTCCATGAAGGTGTAAAGCTCCTTCACAGTCTTGGGCAACCGCACATTCATCTTGGAACATATCCTGCGGTTGCACACATTGGATTGGAAGGCAGCTATCACAGCCGCCGGGTGTATATTTGGGATATTTCTATGGACTCTGCTGAATATCTGCAAATACTTGCGTAGAGTCTCTCCTTCTTTCTGTTGGAGAAGATGCAAATCAATGGGCCGTCCTGGTTCTTGATGGCCGTCCGTGAAGGCGCCAATGAACTCATGACATAGGTCAGCCCATGACAAAATGGAGTTCTCTGGCAGGTGCATCAGCCAAGACCTCACATTGGACTTGAGTGCCAAAGGGAAGTAGTTGGCGAACACCTTCTCCTCTCTTCCCCCGACAGCTTGAACAGTGATGGTGTAGATGCTCAAGAACTCTGCCGGGTTCAACCTCCCATCATACTTCTCGGGTATTTCTGGCTTGAACGTGCGAGTGGACAGCCAGCGGACTTGCCGTAGCTCAGGAGTAAAGGCAGGGCACCCAACCTTGAAAGGCATGCACCCGCCATCCTTGAGCGCAGGCTCGTCGATGTCGGGGCCATCGCAGCCATTGGTCCGACGGTGGTCGTCGTGGCGTCGCTCGATGACGACGCACATGCCTCCCCTCCGCCTGTCCTCCGGGGCTCACTGTTGGCCTAGACGTGCTCGAGGGTCGGAAGAAGCCATCGAGACGTCGTCGGGTTCTTGATTTCACGGCTCCCATGCTGATTGACGTGGTGGGGGCTACACAGTGGCGGTGGCCTCTTCCGTATGGCCAGCAGCATGAGCCATTGCCGTCGCCTGGGGAGGTCACGGAGGGACAGCTTGCTGTGAGCCCCTAGCTTCGGCGAAGCCAATCAAAATCTGAATGGTGACTCTCCACTCATCCATCTGACCGGCTACTGGCGGGAACCTCAACAGCAGTTGGGCCCGTGTCATGGCCTCTGTAGCGGTGCTTGGCATTGACGATGATGATGTAGACAACATCGTCGCTAGGCTTCTGACGGTGCCGGCGGCGACTGCGACGCGCCCTTGCTGTTACGAGCCAACCGCTTGAATGGCATGGTGACACGATGAAGGCGCTTGAGGGCCAGTGGCTCCATTGGGCACAGTAGCTAGGTCAACCCGCTCTAGGGGAGGCACGCGCCCTGAGGTCGCACCCGTGGTGGGTGCGGCCGGAGGGTGGCGATTCGCCCCAGTCTCGGTGCCACTGTCGGTGTCAAAACCGGCAGATCTCAAGTAGGGGGTCCCGAACTGTGCATCTGAGGTTGATGGTAACAGGAGGAAGGGAACACAATGTTTACCCAGGTTCGGGCCCTCTTGACCGCCCCACCGCTTGAATGGCATGGTGACGCGATGAAGGCGCTTGAGGGCCAGTGGCTCCATTGGGCACAGTAGCTAGGTCAACCCGCTCTAGGGGAGGCACGCGCCCTGAGGTCGCACCCGTGGTGGGTGCGGCCAGAGGGTGGCGATTCGCCCCAGTCTGGGTGCCACTGTCGGTGTCAAAACCGGCGGATCTCAAGTAGGGGGTCCCGAACTGTGCGTCTGAGGTTGATGGTAACAGGAGGAAGGGAACACAATGTTTACCCAGGTTCGGGCCCTCTCGATG
Organism: Triticum aestivum; assembly: GCF_018294505.1. Classification (NCBI taxonomy): domain Eukaryota; kingdom Viridiplantae; phylum Streptophyta; class Magnoliopsida; order Poales; family Poaceae; genus Triticum; species Triticum aestivum. Next base: position 413,002,338 of record NC_057800.1, read on the forward strand.
GAGGTAAAATACTACATCCTACTAGATTAATATTGATGAGTATAGGGGTTACAAGAGTTGATCTTCCACGAGATCGTAATGGCTAAAGCCCTAGAAGTCTAGCCTATCAGATTGTCCTCGTCCATACGGACTAAGCCCTCCCATTTATATAGACACCAGGGGGACTAAGGTTATACAAGGTCGGTTACATAGAAAGGAAATAGTATATCCGGCCACCTGGCTTGCCATCCACGCAAAGAAGAGTCCTATCCAGACACGGGAGAAAGTCTTCCATCTTGTATCTTCATGGCCCAATAGTCCGGCCCATGTCCAATAGGCCGGACGCCCGAGGACCCCTTAGTCCAGGACTCCCTCGGTAGCCCCAGAACCAGGCTTCAATGACGAGGTGTCCGGATATTGCAAGGCGGGTTCTTCCTCCAAATACTCCGACATAGTTTCCGAACATAAAGATCGTGTCCGGATATGCAAAACAAGTTCCACACACCACTACAGAGAATATAATATTTCACAAGTCCAATCCGCTGACAACTTTTTGCAACGTAACACCACATGACCTCCCGGTCATTATTTCGAACCATTTTTTGGCCTGCCGCGCCATATTTCGAGACGCGGCTTTATTGGAACGTCTTGTCAAAGAAAAGATTGTGTCCCCCTATCGCGGGATTCTCATCAATACGGGCGTGGGTAATCCAACCGCGCCGTTCGTATAGTCCTTGGGAACAGGTGAGTTTTTAGGTGAGTGGGGAGGCGCTTGATATTCACCGTCTTTATAAGGGGATAAGGATTCCCTTCTTTCACCCACACCATCTCTCTTCGCACCTACCCACTCTCGAGCTCCAGCTCCCAAGTCCTCATCCTTTCCGCCTCAAGAAAGCACTTCCAACAATGTCCGGATCTGGAGTGCAAGGCAAATGGATGGCCTCCTCTGTCAAGGAGAAGGACATCACCAAGCTTCGGGAGGCCGGGTATCTGACGAAGGAAATTGCTCATAGGCTTATGGCCAAGGGGCAAATCATCCCCAACCCAAAGCCCAATGAGAGGGTGGTGTTTATCCCCCATTTCGTCCATGGGCCAGGGTTTCCTCTCCACCCTTTCGTTCGTGGACTCATGTTTTATTACGGGCTAGATTTCCACGATCTAGCTCCCAACTCTTTCCTCAACATTTCGGCCTTCATTGTCGTTTGTGAGGCTTTCCTCCGCATCCCACCCCACTTCGGACTGTGGCTCAAAATCTTCAACGTGAAGCCGAAGGTGGTGGATGGCCAACACGCGGAGTGTGAAGGCGCCATGGTGAGCAAACTGCCCAACGTCACATGGCCCAAGGGTACTTTTGTGGAGACCGTCAAAGAATGGCAGAAACTATGGTTCTATATCACAGAGCCCCGCGACACCACCTAGGTCGCAGCTCCCGAATTCAAATCCGAAGCACAAATACGGCTCACCTCCTGGATAGAGAAGGGCCCGAATTGGTCCTCGTCAGACAAGCTGAACGCGCTATAAACGCGCTTCCAAATCATGGTGGACAAAAACATCAAGCTCGTCAACATGATCCAGGTGATGTTAATCCGCCGGATCCTTCCATGCCATAGACAGACTTGCCCTTTGTGGGAATTCAATCTGGAGAAGCACCGGACCTTGGAGAGACTCTTCGGAACCACTCACGAGGATATCTAGAAGTTTCTCTTCAAGGGAAATGAGACACCGTCAAAGACGGACGAGGACCGCGGGCACGATCTGGCCCATCCTGCCAATGCGGTAAGTCTTTCGTGTTTCAAGGTGTATCCTCTACTTGCTTATTCAAGGAAGATACCTAAACTCCACTAGCAATTTTTCAGGCGTGGACAGAGAAAGCGGAGCGGATTAAGTGTCCGGCTCCGCTGCCTGAGGAACCACCCATCCCTCTTCAGACGAAGATGCTGGTTCCGGCGCCTTACCAGGCACCGGAGAAGAAGGCCAAGGAGGCCCGGGTGACCTCCGTCGCAAAGGAGCTTCGAATGAGATTCCCTCCTCTACCGCCAAAGACGACGATGAGGACGAGGAGGAAAGCAGTTCTCCCCCTGAGGGGGAAAGAAGAAGAGGGCGGCCTCCACAAATCTGGAGGCAGAGCTCCATCGCGGATAACTCCGCGTGGGACATCGACAGCAGCCCAGAGCCGCGCTGCCGAAACAAGCCCCTGGCCGCATTGTGAGTGCTCAAAAGGCTCGGACATATTCATGTATTCGGCCTCTTCAGTTTGCAGTTTTAATGCTTTAAATCTTGTGCTTGTAGTCCGGCCCATGACAGCTCCCAGCGATCCTCATCAGGAGGTTCGCTGGATTCGAAGGCGATGGCCAGCGAGTCACCGCCGGCCGCTCAATCTCCCACAGCCAGGGGCGACGACGAGGTGCTGTCCAAAAGGACCTTCCCGGGTCGGGGAGAGGTTCAGGAGGCTGTCCGGGTGGCGCCAGAGGGTGACCCTTCGGCCGCCGGACACCTGGGAGAGAGAACCCCCATGGAGATTGGCGATGGGGGCCGTGTCCAGTTCGAACCCCAACCAAATACGGTTTCGGAGACCTATACGGCTCTGAAATCCGATAAGCAACCTCCTTCGAAAGAAGGAGGTGTGCCAATTCTGCCGGTGACCTCTGTCCAGCCAGAGGCACCGGATAATCTGCTGGAAGCGTTGCGAGGTGCTTCCATTGTGGAGGAACACCATATCCTTATGGGTACGGTGGTTGACAGGGTTCAGTCCGTCAAGAGCGGACTGACCGAAGCCTACACCAGCTTGCTGACAGGCTTTGAGGTAAGCGGTGCGAGAAACAAGGTCATAGTATAGACAGTGTAGCCCTTGAGACATTGTCCAGTGTTCGGAAAGGAAAAGCCGGACAGAGGATCAACTAATTTTTGCAGGAAACTAACTAAATATGTCTTACGAACACAGGCTTCGCTCCTGGCCGCCGCCTCTCATGCCGCTGAGGTCTCCAGACTAAAGCGGAGTCTGGAGTGAGCCGAAGAACTCGGCCTTGTGAAAAGGCAGCTGGAGGACAAGCAAGGTATGTGGAGACTTGCCGTATATTCGGAAAGAATAAATGATGTATATTGATTGTAGTGTCGTGATATTTGTTGGAGAAGCGACTGAGGTTGAAACCCTCAAGGAAGGGCTGGCCGAGGCCGAGGAGAGGGCGGCGAAGGAACAAGCTATCCGGAAAAAGCATGAGGCCAGGGTTGGGGAGGTCCAGCAGGAGCTTCAGGATGCTTTGAAGAAATATGAGTCCTTGGAACGTCAGCATGCGGACCGAGAGTCCGGGCTTGAGAAGGCCCACCAAAGCGCACAAGAGGCCCGGACTGAAGCCCAAGACGCCCTCCGGGGAATCCAGGAGGCCAAAAAGATCGTGGCGGGTAAGGCTTTTATTATGCTAAGCAAGTATGCGAAGAAGAGATATCTCTTACTAACCCGGGTTTGGAGCCCTCTAGGGGCGTTTGTGGATCTACCGTGCAGTGTATCTGACGTTGCTGAATTCTTCCGAGCTGAAGAGGGGAGTTCGACGGAGAAACTGTTCTGGTCGCAATACCTTGTGCCAGAACGTCTGGTGCCCTTGAGCGACCAGCTAAAATAGTTGGTCGAACTGCATAGGGTGGCCGAACTGGCCATGAAGGACTTGATTGTCCGGTTGTGGTCAGCCAAAACTATACCCAGCAGCTACTTCGGTCTCGTGAAGCGGCTACGTCATTGATACAGAGTGAAATTTATATGCATAAAATAAAGGTAGAATCAAACATTGTAGGTACTTTATTTCCAGAACTCTTACATTTACATAAAAATTCTGTTAATTACATCTCCGAAAAGAAAACCCCTGATTAAGAATTCCAACACATCTATTACATAGGATTACATCACATGCCTATTACAATATTCTACAAGAGAGATCCTCCTCGCGGTTGACGACGAACTCCTGCTTGGTGAGTTTGAAGTTTGGTTCCATGCAAGTACTCCTCTATGATTTCATGTGTGATGTTTGGGAATATATTTTCCTAGCATGCAACAATTTGTTCGTATTCAACCTCATTTGTATGCAGAATGCAAGTTCATTTTGGCTAGGCATAGTTTTATCCTATGTTCGGCATATAGGATATGTATATATTTTTCTTTGGCAATTTTATATGACATCTTCGGTTTTGGTGGCATGGATATATGTGACATGCCAATTTTATTAAGTTTTGCATCATCACATTACTACTATCACCGCGCGACACTAATGTGGTGCCCGTGTCTAGCGTAATGGAGCGAAGCTTTCTGACACAATATTGATGCTTTTTATGGTGTATATGATATGTGCCATGTTTTGTTGACTCTAAGTCCGCCTAGTATTAAGCCTGACCTGAGTGGAGTTTGCTTATGATATTTTTGTTTGTTTAGAGTCTATGTGGGCTACATGGAATATGCCTTATCATGTATTTTGTATGGATTTTGTATGCATATGTGGATGTGGAGTGAACTATTTTTCTATTAAGTTCTACTTTACCTGTATTATTTACTACCAACACCGCGTAGCACTAGGATAATGCCCGCGTGCAGTGTAACCAAGCAAAGGTTTGTGGAGGAATTACGGTGTTGCATGAGACATATGACATCTATCATTTTGTTTATGTTTGTACCTTACATGGTATTAGCACTAACTCCACATAGCGTCATTTCATTGATGCTCGTGTGTAGCATAACCCAAGTAAAGTGAGTTTGTGACATCCATTTATGACGATGCTAATAGTTTAGGCTCTTATAGCATTGGAGCACTTCATGCCATATTTTATTTGACTTTGGAACAAATATGTGGCCTGAATATTTTGTTTATTTTTCTCTCACTTGTATTACTACTAACATCGTGTAACATTATGATAATGCCCACGTGTAGCGTAACCAAATGAGATTGGCCCTTTTGTTTGGTGCAACATGTTTTATAATACATCTCGTATGATTTTGGTCTTTGCATGTGTACCATGAACGCATTTTTAATTAAGTTTTTCCTTACTCGTATTACTACTAACACCGGTGGCATTAAGATAATGCCCGCGTGCAGCGTAACCAAGTGAAGGAACATATTTTTATACTCTTGTTTGTATTGCAACTAGCATGACACATAATGCCCGTAGCACAACCAAACAAGAGATTATCATGAGTTCAATTTAGCGCGTTCGTAATTTCATTCCAACTTAGTCATATCCATATTTTTTATGATGACCAAATTAAGGCAATTTTTTATGCGGTTTTCGCACCTATGACACTCTCTTGATTTGTATTCATGTATAGAGACCAAACCAAGGAACGAGGCATTCATCTTGGCTTGTATCACTAAAGGGACCCAACCAAGACGGAGATCAATAGGATGAAGCGCACACAACATTTAAAGGAACCATGCTTGCAAGAACCATGCATGTTCCTTGACTCGTACCGCGATGGCCGAGCCGAAGGCAAAAGTTTGGGATAGATATAACATGCTCCTTGGTTTGTACCGCGATGGCCAAACCAAGGACAAAAATTTGGAATGGATGCAACAAACTCTTTAGTCTATACCAAAATGGCCAAACCAAAGATAAAATTTTGAGATAGATTAAACCATGCACCATAATCTATACCGCAATGGCCGGACTAAGGGCAAGAATTTTTTAGGAGAGGAAACATGCTTCTTAATTTGTGCCATGATGTCCGAACCGAAGGCAAATGTTTGGAGTGGATATAACATCAATTCCTTGGTTTGTACCGCGATGGCCAAACCAGGGGCTAGAAGAGAGCCACGAGTCTCACCTTTCAAACCTCCTACGCGCAGGAACGCCTACCTTCTTCTCTCCCTTTCTCACGGTGTCTCCTTTTTTGTAGTATATGGTGTGTAGTAGAATATTGCTACTAGAGGGGGAAGAAGACCAGCAATCTGGGAACCAAATGAGCAAAAATATGAGCGGCCTTGTGTATGCTCAGAAAGAAGGTATTTATAGGGAGGGCTGGAGCTAGCGCTGATTTTTCGATCACTGCCATGCTCGCCTGCCCACGTTCTGTGTACGCGGGACCGTGAGATCGTGGGAACGTGGGCTGCTCCTTTCCTTTCTCTTATTTTTTTATTGCTAATTAACCGGCAAAGTCCCATCAGCCAATAAGGGCTTAATTAGGCCAAGTTTTTTACAACGTGTAGGTCTTGGGCCCATTGAGCCTAATTATTTGATTGAGCTTTAATGGCATGTATGCATGGCTTGGACTAACAGACGAATGGGCCTCTTGATTTAGTTGGAGAACCTAATAAACATGTAAGCATGTCTATGCATTGATCAAGAAATCAATTACGCATTGGATTATATAGGCCATGTCATGTACGTACAGCTTATACGTGTATGTACGTACGCATGTGTTATCCAATGACTCAATGTTATTATTGGCTTTAGATGATATTTTCTATAAATTTAGTTAATTCACAATGATATTTTGGTGGGGCCATGCTCATACTTGTTATATTCTGCCGATACCGGCACCTGTCTAAGATGCCGGGATTTTATGTTGACATTAGAATTCTACCGTCGGTGATGGTACACGTACGCAAGCTATCTGTTCTCTATAATTTTCTTAGGACAACAACTTGATGGTTATTATTATTTTTCCCGTCACATTTTATAATTACTGGCTCTTTTTGATGTTCGTAATATCAACATTCAGCAATATATCGTAACATTATTTTTACCAGCCATTGCTTTTTACGGTCGGCTATTTTTAAATTGTTTCCTTTCATTATTAAATGGATTTTTGCCATTTGCATTTATCCAACTTTTGGTACAGTATTTGCACTCTATTTTGTTTTGGTCAAAAACCATGTTTCATCAGCCATTGCTTTTTACGGTCTACTATTTTTAAATTGTTTCCTTTCATTATTAAATGGATTTTTGCCATATGCATTTATCCCACTTTTGGTAGAGTATTTGCACTCTATTCTTTTTTGTCAAAAACCATGTCAACAGACGCCCCTTGAGGTCTGGGTCCGAAGTGATATTTTGATTCGGGTCCAAAGCTCAAAACAGGACAACCTTTTTTTATGCTTGGAGTATTTTCCATGGGAAAATGGGCTCTGTATTTAGTTTTTTTAGCATATGATCTTACTCAAGTGTATGCCAGCTATGCGTGGATGTGCAGATTTTTATGTACACAATGCATTTTTTATTTCAATTTAGGCTCGGGAGTTTTCTTTTTGGAGCGCACAACTTAACATTGCGATATTAAACTCATGAAGATTGGATCAAATTTAATATTTTTGAAACACGCTTGTAGTTAGGCTCATATAGCATTGGAGCATTATATCTCTTTTTCTTCATATATGGCTACTAGTTTATACTCATATAGCATGGGAGTGTTATATTTCTTTTTTATCACATGTGGCTACTAGTTTCCACTCACATAACCTGGGATTTTATATTTTCCATATGAAGGATACACATATCATGCTTTTGTAGTCATGCGGCTAGTGAATCATACTTTGCGTAACATCAAAGTATTTTTTTGTCGATGTGTCTGCATCGTGCCAATAATTTATGTTGGAGTACTTTTTTTACTCATTTTAGACGTAACTCTGACTGTTTGTAGTCATGGGTTATTCAATGGAATGATTCCGATGAGCAACTTATTTCTTCAGGGTTTCCTATGTGGGTGGCTTTCAGGGCCAAGTCCTTAAAAGTGATTGGTCACACCCCTTGTAAGTGCCAGGCCACACTTGGTAGGAAACTATCCAGAGACATCCATATTGTGCCAACCTCTATGAATTGTCTGTAACGCCCCGAGACCGTTGCGCCAGGTGTCTTCCAGTTATTCACTGTTGTTGCCTTGTCATTTGTTTGCGTGTCATGCATTTCATATCATGACATCATGTGCATCGTATTTGCATACGTGTTCGTCTCATGCATCCGAGCATTTTCCCCGTTGTCCGTTTTGCATTTCGGCACTCCTATGTCATCCGGCGCCCCCCTTTTGCCTCTTTTCGTGTGCGGGCGTTAAACGTTCTTGGATTAGACGGAGATTTGCCAAGCGGCCTTGGTTTACCACCGGTAGACCGCCTGTCATGTTTCGTGCCATTTGGAGTCCGTTTGATACTCCAACGGTTAACCAAGGAACTGTGAAGGCCTCGTGTGTGTTGCAGCCCAACACCCCTTCAAAGTGGCCCAATAACCCATCCAAACCCCATCCATCCTCTTGGTCGTTCGATCACGATCGCGTGGCCGAAAACCGCACCTCATTTGGACTCTCCTAGCTCCCTCTACCTATAAAAACACCTCCCCCTCCGAAATTCGCGGTGCAAACCCTAACTTCCACCTCCCTTCGCGCCGCCGGACATGTCCGCGCCGCCGTCCCCGAGGAATCCACCGCCGCCACGTCGCCTTCTCTCTCCTCCCACCGTGCCAGGCCCGCCAGGCCCGGATCATGCCTGCAGGGCCCATCCGACCGCACCGCTGGCCCGCGCCCGCTCCCGCGTCTCCCTCGCCGCGTCGCCTCCACCGCCGGCCGTCCGCCGCCGCCTTCGCCTACCACCGCCGCAGCGCTCCG